>NW_026600659.1:0-157108 GCF_029448725.1 Salvelinus fontinalis | reverse complement strand
GAGAGAGGATGACCTCCTCAACAGATGGGGGGGGGGGGGGGGGGGGGGGGGGGCTACGTGGTAGTGTTCAGTGATAGCTGGATGATGTTAAAACACCCGAGGATGTTTTACTGAGCTCTTCTGCTGTCTTCTCCGTGTGTCTTTCTGCCAGGGGAACTCCGATACTGGCCTGCAAAGATGGAGCTCACCACACATCTGATAAATGATACCATTAATTTATATAAATGGGCCCTTACCATCGCAGGTAATCCTCACACTCCCGGTGTGTGTGTGTGTGTGTGTGTGTGTGTGTGTGTGTGTGTGTGTGTGTGTGTGTGGTGTGTGTGTGTGTGTGTGTGTGTGTGTGTGTGTGTGTGTGTGTGTGTGGTGTGTGTGTGTGTGTGTGGTGTGTGTGGTGTGTGTGTGTGTGTGTGTGTGTGTGTGTGTGTGTGTGTGTGTGTTTATTAGAGAGAGGTTTAATCTTGATCTTTGTTTGCGAGAATCTCAGAATACAAGTCTCTTTCTCTTTCTACACTGAACAAAAATATGAACGCAACATGCCACAATTTCAACCATTTTACTGAGTTACAGTTCATAGAAGGAGATCAGTCCCACCCAGGCCCAGGCCCAGCCAATCAGAATGAGTTATCCTCCAGAAAAGGGCTTTATTACAGACAGAAATACCCCCCCACCCCCCAGACGATCCCGCAGGTGAAGAAGACGGATGTGGAGGTCCTGGGCTGCCGTGGTTACACACTTGGTCTGCGGTTGTGAGGCCAATTGGACGTACTGCCAAATTTAAAAAAAACAACGTTGGAGGCGGCTTATGGTAGAGAAATGAACATTCAATTATCTGGAAACAGCTCTGGTGGATGTTCCTGTAGTCAGCATGCCAATTGCACACTCCCTCAAAGCTTGACACGTCTGTGGCATTGTGTTGGGTGACAAAACTGCCCATTTTAGAGTGGCCTTTTATTGTCCCCCAGCACAAGGTGCACCTGTGTAATGATCATGCTGTTTAATCGGCTTCTTGATATGCAACACCTGTCAGGTGGCTCGATTATCTTGGCAAAGTAGAAATGCTCACTACCAGGGATGGGTACAAATTTGTGCACAACATTTGAGATAAATACGTATTTTTGTGCGTGTATGGAACATTTTGGGGATTTTTATTTTTTATTTCAACTCATGAAACATGGAACCTACACTTTACATGTTTGCGTTTCTATTTTTGTTCAGTGTAGAGGAAGAAATGTCAGATGTTTATATTACTCACCTTTTATCATGGCGATAATACTGAGTATATTGTACTGTCCCCCAGACAAACGAGTGGAGAAATGGCCCCTGATGGACAACCCCCTCCCAACGCTGGCCATCAGTTCCTCCTACCTGCTGTTCCTGTGGCTGGGGCCCAAGTACATGCAGAACAGAGAACCCTTCCAGCTCAAGAAGACACTCATCCTCTACAACTTCAGCATGGTCGTCTTCAACTTCTTCATCTGCAAAGAGGTGGGGGACGTTTAAACTTTTATTTAAATCTCATCTCATCACATCCAGATACCAAATATTGTGTGTTTGCTGGTCTGGCCAGTTTCTCGATTTAATCTGTCACAAGAGACTGGAGACTAACTTAAATCAACTTTCATTGTCCTCCAAGAGTTGTTGAATATTATATACAGTGGGGCAAAAAAGTATTTAGTCAGCCACCAATTGTGCAAGTTCTCCCACTTAAAAAGATGAGAGATGCCTGTAATCACATTGTAGGATTTTTAATGAATTTATTTGCAAATTATGGTGGAAAATAAGTATTTGGTCACCTACAAACAAGCAAGATTTCTGTCTCTCACAGACCTGTAACTTCTTCTTTAAGAGGCTCCTCTGTCCTCCACTCGTTACCTGTATTAATGGCACCTGTTTGAACTTGTTATCAGTATAAAAGACACCTGTCCACAACCTCAAACAGTCACACTCCAAACTCCACTATGGTCAAGACCAAAGAGCTGTCAAAGGACACCAGAAACAAAAGTGTAGACCTGCACCAGGCTGGGAAGACTGAATCTGCAATAGGTAAGCAGCTTGGTTTGAAGAAATCAACTGTGGGAGCAATTATTAGGAAATGGAAGACATACAAGACCACTGATAATCTCCCTCGATCTGGGGCTCCACGCAAGATCTCACCCCGTGGGGTCAAAATGATCATAAGAACGGTGAGCAAAAATCCCAGAACCACACAGGGGGACCTAGTGAATGACCTGCAGAGAGCTGGGACCAAAGTAACGAAGCCTACCATCAGTAACAGACTACGCCGCCAGGGACTCAAATCCTGCAGTGCCAGACGTGTCCCCCTGCTTAAGCCAGTACATGTCCAGGCCCGTCTGAAGTTTGCTAGAGAGCATTTGGATGATCCAGAAGAAGATTGGGAGAATGTCATATGGTCAGATGAAACCAAAATATAACTTTTTGGTAAAAACTCAACTCGTCGTGTTTGGAGGACAAAGAATGCTGAGTTGCATCCAAAGAACACCATACCTACTGTGAAGCATGGGGGTGGAAACATCATGCTTTGGGGCTGTTTTTCTGCAAAGGAACCAGAACGACTGATCCGTGTAAAGGAAAGAATGAATGGGGCCATGTATCGTGAGATTGAGTGAAAACCTCCTTCCATCAGCAAGGGCATTGAAGATGAAACGTGGCTGGGTCTTTCAGCATGACAATGATCCCAAGCACACCGCCCGGGCAACGAAGGAGTGGCTTCGTAAGAAGCATTTCAAGGTCCTGGAGTGGCCTAGCCAGTCTCCAGATCTCAACCCCATAGAAAATCTTTGGAGGGAGTTGAAAGTCCATGTTGCCCAGCAACAGCCCCAAAACATCACTGCTCTAGAGGAGATCTGCATGGAGGAATGGGCCAAAATACCAGCAACAGTGTGTGAAAACCTTGTGAAGACTTACAGAAAATGTTTGACCTCTGTCATTGCCAACAAAGGGTATATAACAAAGTATTGAGATAAACTTTTGTTATTGACAAAATACTTATTTTCCACCATAATTTGCAAATAAATTCATAAAAAATCCTACAATGTGATTTTCTGGATTTTTTTCTTCTCATTTTGTCTGTCATAGTTGAAGTGTACCTATGATGAATTACAGGCCTCTCTCATCTTTTTAAGTGGGAGAACTTGCACAATTGGTGGCTGACTAAATACTTTTTTGCCCCACTGTATTTCACTTTCACCTTTTTTGAGCATTCAGAAAACATTTCAAAGTCTAATTTAGTTGTGTAAGACTCCTTAGATTCCCTGTTTCCATTAGTTGATATCTGTCTGCTCTTAGTTTCTCTCTCTCTCTCTCTCTCTCTCTCTCTGTCTCTGTCTCTGTCTCTGTCTCTGTCTCTGTCTCTGTCTCTGTCTCTGTCTCTCTCTCTCTCTCTGTCTCTGTCTCTGTCTCTCTCTCTGTCTCTCTCTCTCTCTGTCTCTCTCTCTCTCTGTCTCTCTGTCTCTCTCTCTGTCTCTCTGTCTCTCTCTCTCTCTTTCTATCTGTCTCTGTCTCTCTCTCTTGGATAATAAAGTGTGTGGTGATCTCTTCTCTCTCTCTCTTGGTGTTAATAAAGTGTGTGGTGATCTCCTCTATTCTCAGCTCTTCCTGGCGGCTCGGGCGGCCGGATACAGCTACATCTGCCAGTCTGTTGACTACTCAGACGACCCCAATGAAGTCCGGGTGAGTTCACCCAGAAACGACCCGGGACCTGAGTTCAAGTAGTATTTGAAATAATTTCTAAATCTTTCGTGTGGCTTGATGCAGGTTGCCTGTCGCAATGGAACCAATAGAATATTCACAAAATATGACCAGTAGTACAGGTATGACCAGTAGTACAGGTATGACCAGTAGTACAGGTATGACCATATGACCAGTAGTACAGGTATGACCAGTAGTACAGGTAAGACCAGTAGTACAGGTATGACCAGTAGTACAGGTATGACCAGTAGTACAGGTATGACCAGTAGTACAGGTATGACCAGTAGTACCATTATGACCAGTAGTACAGGTATGACCAGTAGTACCATTATGACCAGTAGTACAGGTATGACCAGTAGTACAGGTATGACCAGTAGTACAGGTATGACCAGTAGTACAGGTATGACCAGTAGTACAGGTATGACCAGTAGTACAGGTATGACCAGTAGTACCATTATGGCCAGTAGTACAGGTATGACCAGTAGTACCATTATGACCAGTAGTACAGGTATGACCAGTAGTACCATTATGACCAGTAGTACAGGTATGACCAGTAGTACCATTATGACCAGTAGTACAGGTATGACCAGTAGTACCATTATGACCAGTAGTACAGGTATGACCAGTAGTACCATTATGACCAGTAGTACAGGTATGACCAGTAGTACCATTATGGCCAGTAGTACAGGTATGACCAGTAGTACCATTATGACCAGTAGTACCATTATGACCAGTAGTACCATTATGACCAGTAGTACCATTATGACCAGTAGTACCATTATGACCAGTAGTACCATTATGACCAGTAGTACAGGTATGACCAGTAGTACAGGTATGACCAGTAGTACAGGTATGACCAGTAGTACCATTATGGCCAGTAGTACAGGTATGACCAGTAGTACCATTATGACCAGTAGTACAGGTATGACCAGTAGTACAGGTATGACCAGTAGTACAGGTATGACCAGTAGTACAGGTATGACCAGTAGTACAGGTATGACCAGTAACTGGGAGATGCTGGCTGGCCCTGATCCCTGCAGCGACTGGGTAGTACAGGTATGACCAGTAGTACAGGTATGACCAGTAGTACCATTATGACCAGTAGTACAGGTATGACCAGTAACTGGGAGATGCTGGCTGGCCCTGATCCCTGCAGCGACTGGGTAGTACAGGTATGACCAGTAGTACAGGTATGACCAGTAGTACCATTATGACCAGTAGTACAGGTATGACCAGTAACTGGGAGATGCTGGCTGGCCCTGATCCCTGCAGCGACTGGGTAGTACAGGTATGACCAGTAGTACAGGTATGGCCAGTAGTACAGGTATGGCCAGTAGTACAGGTATGGCCAGTAGTACCATTATGACCAGTAGTACAGGTATGACCAGTAGTACAGGATTGACCAGTAGAACAGGTATGACCAGTAGTACAGGTATGACCAGTAGTACAGGTATGACCAGTAGTACCGGTATGACCAGTAGTACCATTATGACCAGTAGTACAGGTATGACCAGTAACTGGGAGATGCTGGCTGGCCCTGATCCCTGCAGCGACTGGGTAGTACAGGCCAGTAGTACAGGTATGACCAGTAGTACAGGTATGGCCAGTAGTACAGGTATGACCAGTAGTACCATTATGACCAGTAGTACAGGTATGACCAGTAGTACAGGTATGACCAGTAGTACCATTATGACCAGTAGTACAGGTATGACCAGTAGTACAGGTATGACCAGTAACTGGGAGATGCTGGCTGGTCATGATCCTTGCAGCGACTGGGTAGTACAGGTATGACCAGTAGTACAGGTATGACCAGTAGTACAGGTATGACCAGTAGTACAGGTATGGCCAGTAGTACAGGTATGACCAGTAGTACAGGTATGGCCAGTAGTACAGGTATGACCAGTAGTACAGGTATGGCCAGTAGTACAGGTATGACCAGTAGTACAGGTATGACCAGTAGTACAGGTATGACCAGTAGTACCATTATGACCAGTAGTACAGGTATGACCAGTAGTACAGGTATGACCAGTACCTGGGAGATGCTGGCTGGCCCTGATCCTTGCAGCGACTGGGATCATGGAATTAGATACCCGCTCTCTCTTTCACTCACCTCTGGGAGACGTGTCGTTAAGAAACATGATCAGGCTTCTTTTATCTGATCAAACCCTCCTATCAAACAGACGGAGCCAGCAGGGGGGGGGGGGGGGGGGGGGGGGGGGGGTCGGTTTTCCCTAGCTACTGCTCCATGACGTTTACCCTCCTATCAGACAGACGGAGCCAGCAGGGGGGGGGGGTTCGGTTTTCCCTAGCTACTGCTCCATGACGTTTACCCTCCTATCAGACAGACGGAGCCAGCAGGGGGGGGGGGTTCGGTTTTCCCTAGCTACTGCTCCATGACGTTTACCCTCCTATCAGACAGACGGAGCCAGCAGGGGGGGGGGGGGTCGGTTTTACCTATCTACTGCTCCATGACGTTTACACCAGGCAGCATGCCACGTCCGTACAGATGATCCATTATATGGACCAGATACTCAAGTGACCGCTCTAACAATGACAATAAATGTCTTCAAAAATGGAAGGCAGTCGGGAAGGAGGGCAAGATCAAAGTGGGACCGTTCTAGCCAATGAGATGGCAGATACACGTCTGAACAACAGGTATAAAGTGTTCTATTCGATCAAATGAGCCTCCTGTATCAAATGAGCCTCCTGTATCAAATAAGCCTCCTGTATCAAATGAGCCTCCTGTATCAAATAAGCCTCTCGTATCAAATAAGCCATTACAGTTTTTGTTGACCAAATTCGACACTCTCTCATTGACCATACAAAAAGTCTTTGCCTGGTGAGGGAAAACCCCCTCGGTGAGCAAAACATTTATATATACAAACCCCATCTGCTGCAGAAGACACATTTTGGGCCCAGTTATCCCTTTCGCTTCTCCTCTTCCTCTCCGACGTCAGCGACCATTTTGTGTCCAAGGTTGATGATGAAAGGTCAAAGGTCAAGGATCATATCAGGCTCTATAGTCTTTAGTCTACAGATTCTAGCAGACACATAAAACTTCCCCTCTAGAGAGGTCATGACCCCTTTAGGTTATGAAATATAACCTGTCTGGAGAAGATTGTCCAAATCCTCCTCGATGATACTAATGTCCCCCCGTCCCCTGTCCCCCCGTCCCCCGTCCACCTGTCCCCCCTGTCCCCGTCCCCCGTCCCCCGTCCCCCCGTCTCCCTGTCCCCCCGTCCCCCGTCCCCCATCTCCCCGTCCGTCCCCCGACCCCCCGTCCCCCGTCCACCCGTCCCCCGTCCCCCCGTCCCCCGTCCCCATTCACAGATAGCAGCAGCCTTGTGGTGGTATTTCATCTCTAAAGGAGTAGAGTACCTGGACACGGTGTTCTTCATCCTGAGGAAGAAGTTTAACCAGGTCAGCTTCCTACACGTCTACCACCACTGTACCATGTTCACTCTCTGGTGGATCGGCATCAAGTGGGTCGCTGGCGGACAGTGTGAGTATCCCCTCTACTTATATATTTTGTTATACTTAACCAGCAACTTCCTTTGAGATTAAAGGAATCTCTTCTTCTGCGTTGAACTGTAGCCGAATGCAGTAACGATAAATTAATGCGTTATTAGTAATTTGGGAATGGATCTCATCACATTATCTGTCTGGGTCCCCCCCCCCCCTCATCACATTATCTGTCTGGGTTCCCCCCCTCATAACATTATCTGTCTGGGCCCCCCCCCCCCCCTCATCACATTATCTGTCTGGGTCCCCCCCCCCCCTCATCACATTATCTGTCTGGGTTCCCCCCCCCCTCATCACATTATCTGTCTGGGTCCCCCCTCCCTCATCACATTATCTGTCTGGGTCACCCCCCCCTCATCACATTATCTGTCTGGGTCCCCCCCCCCTCATCACATTATCTGTCTGGGTCCCCCCCCTCATCACATTATCTGTCTGGGTCCCCCCCCCCCCCCCTCATCACATTATCTGTCTGGGTCCCCCCCCTCATCACATTATCTGTCTGGGCCCCCCCCCCCCCCCCCCTCATCACATTATCTGTCTGGGTCCCCCCCCCTCATCACATTATCTGTCTGGGTCCCCCCCCCTCATCACATTATCTGTCTGGGTCCCGTCCCCCCCCCTCATCACATTATCTGTCTGGGTCCCCCCCCCCTCATCACATTATCTGTCTGGGTCCCCCCCTCCCTCATCACATTATCTGTCTGGGTCCCCCCTCCCTCATCACATTATCTGTCTGGGTCCCCCCCCCCCCCTCATCACATTATCTGTCTGGGTCCCCCCCCCCCCCTCATCACATTATCTGTCTGGGCCCCCCCCCCCCCCCCTCATCACATTATCTGTCTGGGTCCCCCCCCTCATCACATTATCTGTCTGGGTCCCCCCCCCCCCCCCCCTCATCACATTATCTGTCTGGGTCCCCCCTCCCCTCATCACATTATCTGTCTGGGTCCCCCCTCCCTCATCACATTATCTGTCTGGGTCCCCCCTCCCTCATCACATTATCTGTCTGGGTCCCCCCTCCCTCATCACATTATCTGTCTGGTTTCCCCCTCCCTCATCACATTATCTGTCTGGGTTCCCCCCCTCCCCTTTGCAGCATTCTTTGGTGCACACATGAACGCAGCCATCCATGTCCTGATGTATCTGTACTATGGTCTGGCCTCCTTTGGACCCAAGATCCAGAAGTACCTGTGGTGGAAGAAGTACCTGACTGTCATACAGATGGTAAGAGATCCGTTTACAGTAACTTGATTCAGATGGATTTACAGTTAAGTCAGTCTAACTTGATTCAGATGGATTTACAGTAACTTGATTCAGATGGATTTACAGTAACTTGATTCAGATGGATTTACAGTAACTTGATTCAGATGGATTTACAGTTAAGTCAGTCTAACTTGATTCAGATGGATTTACAATAAGTCAGTCTAATTTGATTCAGATGGATTTACAGTAAGCCAGTCTAACTTGATTCAGATGGGTTTACAGTAAGTCAGTCTAACTTGATTCAGATGGATTTACAGTTAAGTCATTCATGGGATTATGTCATATCATAACTACTGGGTTGCTGGACTATTCAGTTAGTGAACCTCGAAGGCCGAAGCTGGTCTTCTTTCTCTACCTGGAGAGATCATGAGAACCAGCTGGTCTTCTACTCTACCTGGAGAGATTATGGAGAACCAGCTGGTCTTCTTCTCTACCTGGAGAGATCATGAGAACCAGCTGGTCTTCTTCTCTACCTGGAGAGATCATGAGAACCAGCTGGTCTTCTTCTCTACCTGGAGAGATCACGATGCTGGTCTTCTTTCTCTACCTGGAGAGATCATGAGAACCAGCTGGTCTTCTTCTCTACCTGGAGAGATCATGAGAACCAGCTGGTCTTCTACTCTACCTGGAGAGATCATGAGAACCAGCTGGTCTTCTACTCTACCTGGAGAGATCACGATGCTGGTCTTCTTTCTCTACCTGGAGAGATCATGAGAACCAGCTGGTCTTCTTCTCTACCTGGAGAGATCATGAGAACCAGCTGGTCTTCTACTCTACCTGGAGAGATCATGAGAACCAGCTGGTCTTCTACTCTACCTGGAGAGATCATGAGAACCAGCTGGTCTTCTTCTCTACCTGGAGAGATCACCAGAAAGGTTGTGTTTCACCTTCTTCCCTCAGATTGCCTTCTACCTTGCTGGGCCAATTTGTAAGTCGCTCTGGATAAGAGCGTCTGCTAAATGACTTAAATGTAAATGTTAAATGTACATGTCCACAGTTGACTGTCTCTGAGCTCTACGGACAATTCCTTTGATCTCATGGCTTGGTTTTTGCTCTGACGTGCACTGTCAACTGTGGGACCTTATATAGACAGGTGTGTGCCTTTCCAAATCATGTCCAATCAATTGAATTTACCACAGGTGGACTCCAAGTTGTAGAACGATCTCAAGGATGACCAATGGAAACAGGATGCACCTGAGCTCAATTTCAAGTCTCATAGCAAAGGGTCTGAATACTTATGTCACTATGGGGTATTGTGTATAGATTGATAAGGAAAATGTTTTTTATTTGATCCATTTTAGAATACGGCTGTAACGTAACAAAATGTGTTAAAAGTCAAGGGGTCTGAATACTTTCCCAGAAGGCACTGTACATAATAAGGTTTCAACTGATCCCTCCCTCCGTCTCTACCTCAGATCCAGTTTCATGTCACCGATGGCCTGTCATACTGTAAATATATATATATATATATATATATATATATATATATATATATATATATATATATATATATATATATATATTGAATCATATTTCCCCTCCGTCTCTACCTCAGATCCAGTTTCATGTCACCGATGGCCTGTCATACTGTAAATATATATATATATATATATATATATATATTGAATCACATTTCCCCTCCGTCTCTACCTCAGATCCAGTTCCATGTTACCATCGGCCAGACAGCTCTGTCCCTCTACATGGACTGTGACTGTATAGCCCTGTCATACTGTAAATATATATATTTAATAATATTTCCCCTCCGTCTCTACCTCAGATCCAGTTCCATGTCACCATCGGCCACACTGCCCTGTCCCTCTACATGGACTGTGAGTTTCCACACTGGATGCACTACGCCCTTATCTGCTACGCCCTCACCTTCATCGCCCTGTTCGGTAACTTCTACTACCAGACGTATCGTCGCACGCCACGCCAACCCAGGGAGCCCAAGGCCTCCAAGGCTCTGTCTAACGGGGTCTCCAACGGGCTGTCCAAGGGACTGGGGAATGGAGCGGCGGTAGGGGGCAAGGTGGAGGAAAAGGAGAGGTCGTCAGGGGTGGACAACGGGAATGGAAGGAGAAAGAGGAAGGGGAGGGCCAAGAGGGATTAGACAGAGGGAGGGGTATAGGGCTGAAGGAGGCTGGCACTAACAGGCCTTGCTGTTTGATCTTATTTTACCTCCTACATGGCACCCTACTCCCTATACAGTACACTACTTGTAGGTGGATGTGTGGTAAAAGGCAAGGCTGGAGTCAATTCCATTTCAAATCAGTCAATTTATGAAGAAAACTGACATTGAAAATGTCCAATTTTCCTCATTGGCTTTGATTGGGGAAAATGAGAATTTCAGTTAACTTTCTGCGTTGACTGAATTGAAAGGGAAATAACCCCAACCCTTGTAAGAGGTCGCGACGTGTCCCAGGTGACCGTCATTACAACTAATCCAATATTAAGTCGTTTCTGGTCTGGAAAACAATAACATCAACATGTTCTCTCTCTGTACTGCAGTGTTGAGGTTTGTAGCTAGCTAACCGACTGGTTTGTAGCTAGCTGACCGACTGGTTTGTAGCTAGCTGACCGACTGGTTTGTAGCTAGCTAACTGACTGGTTTGTAGCTAGCTAACTGACTGGTTTGTAGCTAGCTAACTGACTGGTTTGTAGCTAGCTGACCGACTGGTTGCTAGCTAGCTGACCGACTGGTTGCTAGCTAGCTGACCGACTGGTTTGTAGCTAGCTAACTGACTGGTTTGTAGCTAGCTGACCGACTGGTTTGTAGCTAGCTGACCGACTGGTTTGTAGCTAGCTGACCGACTGGTTTGTAGCTAGCTGACCGACTGGTTTGTAGCTAGCTGACCGACTGGTTTGTAGCTAGCTGACCGACTGGTTTGTAGCTAGCTAACCTGCTGGTTTGTAGCTAGCTAACTGACTGGTTTGTAGCTATAACCCACTGGTGTGTAGCTCTAACCCACTGGTGTGTAGCTATAACCCACTGGTGTGTAGCTATAACCCACTGGTGTGTAGCTAGCTAACTGACTGGTGTGTAGCTCTAACCCACTGGTGTGTAGCTAGCTAACTGACTGGTGTGTAGCTAGCTAGCTGACTGGTGTGTAGCTAGCTAACCCACTGGTGTGTAGCTATAACTCAGTGGTAACAGTCACACTGCTATCTAGAGACAGGAACACACCACACACACGTAGGCTTCCATCAACATCCAATACAGGAGACAATGTCAGTCGATCTTTGGGCTTTTTTAATTTAAACATTCAATGTGTACGTATGCCTTTTAAAGAATATGACTTACTCATACTGTCATTTTTGTCCTTTGTCCAGATTTGTTGATTCATATTATTTGAGGTAGGCCATTGAATTCTTCAGCCCACTCACGCTGTTGCCATAAGCAGAGAGAGAGAGAAAGAGGTCAGTTTACATGACCCATACAAAAAATGTTGTGATGGTTCTTTTTTCTCAATAAGACAGACTTAGCTGTTGGCTATCCTAGCCACACACTGAGATTACATAAGGTCTAAAAAACAAATTTGACACTTGAGCTCTTGAAATGCAAGCTAAGCTTTATCCAATTACAACTTGGCCAGTTAGACTTGTTTACTGTACATGCTAATAAAAAGCATTACTCATTATTATTAGAAGTGACATTCAGTTGGAGACAGTGGAATCTAGAAGTGCCATTCAGTTAGAGACAGTGGAATCTAGAAGTGACATTCGGTTAGAGACAGTGGAATCTAGAAGTGACATTCAGTTAGAGACAGTGGAATCTAGAAGTGACATTCAGTTAGAGACAGTGGAATCTAGAAGCGACATTCAGTTAGAGACAGTGGAATCTAGAAGTGACATTCGGTTAGAGACAGTGGAATCTAGAAGTGACATTCAGAGACAGTGGAATCTAGAAGCGACATTCAGTTAGAGACAGTGGAATCTAGAAGTGACATTCAGTTAGAGACAGTGGAATCTAGAAGTGACATTCGGTTAGAGACAGTGGCATCTAGAAGCGACATTCAGTTAGAGACAGTGGAATCTAGAAGTGACATTCAATTAGAGACAGTGGAATCTAGAAGTGACATTCAGTTAGAGACAGTGGAATCTAGAAGCGACATTCAGTTAGAGACAGCGGAATCTTGAAATGACATTCAGTTGGAGACAGTGGAATCTAGAAGCGACATTCAGTTAGAGACAGTGGAATCTAGAAGTGACATTCAGTTGGAGTCAGTGGAATCTAAAAGCGACATTCAGTTAGAGTCAGTGGAATCTAGAAGCGACATTCAGTTAGAGACAGCGGAATCTAGAAGTGACATTCAATTAGAAACAGTGGAATCTGGAAATGACATTCAGTTAGAGACAGTGGAATCTGGAAATTACATTCAGTTAGAGACAGCGGAATCTAGAAGTGACATTCAGTTAGAGACAGCGGAATCTAGAAGTGACATTCAGTTAGAAACAGTGGAATCTGGAAATGACATTCAGTTAGAGACAGCGGAATCTAGAAGTGACATTCAGTTAGAGACAGCGGAATCTAGAAGTGACATTCGGTTAGAGACAGTGGAATCTAGAAGCGACATTCATTTTGAAACAGTGGAATCTAGAAGTGACATTCAGTTAGAGACAGTGGAATCTAGAAGCGACATTCAGTTAGAGACAGTGGCATCTAGAAGCGACATTCAGAGACAGTGGAATCTAGAAGTGACATTCAGTTAGAGACAGTGGAATCTAGAAATGACATTCAGTTAGAGACAGTGGAATCTAGAAGTGACATTCAGAGACAGTGGAATCTAGAAGTGACATTCAGTTATAGACAGTGGAATCTGAAGTGACATTCAGTTAGATACAGTGGAATCTAGAAGGGACAGTCAGTTAGAGACAGTGGAATCTAGAAGTGACATTCAGTTAGATACAGTGGAATCTAGAAGTGACATTCAGTTATAGACAGTGGAATCTAGAAACGACATTCAGTTAGAGACAGTGGAATCTAGAAGGGACATTCAGTTAGAGACAGTGGAATCTAGAAGGGACATTCAGGTAGAGACAGTGGAATCTAGAAGTGACATTCAGGTAGAGACAGTGGAATCTAGAATTGACATTCAGGTAGAGACAGTGGAATCTAGAAGGGACATTCAGTTAGAAACAGCGGAATCTGGAAATGACATTCAGTTGGAGACGGTGGAATCTAGAAGTAACATTCAGTTAGAGACAGTGGAATCTAGAAGCGCCATTCAGTTAGAGACAGTGGAATCTAGAAGCGACATTCAGTTAGAGAGTGGAATCTAGAAGTGACATTCAGAGACAGTGGAATCTAGAAGCGCCATTCAGTTAGAGACAGTGGAATCTAGAAGCGACATTCAGTTAGAGAGTGGAATCTAGAAGTGACATTCAGAGACAGTGGAATCTAGAAGTGACATTCAGTTAGAGACAGTGGTATCTAGAAGCGACATTCAGTTAGAGACAGTGGAATCTAGAAGGGACATTCAGGTAGAGACAGTGGAATCTAGAAGTGACATTCAGGTAGAGACAGTGGAATCTAGAAGTGACATTCAGGTAGAGACAGTGGAATCTAGAAGGGACATTCAGTTAGAAACAGCGGAATCTGGAAATGACATTCAGTTGGAGACGGTGGAATCTAGAAGTAACATTCAGTTAGAGACAGTGGAATCTAGAAGCGCCATTCAGTTAGAGACAGTGGAATCTAGAAGCGACATTCAGTTAGAGAGTGGAATCTAGAAGTGACATTCAGAGACAGTGGAATCTAGAAGTGACATTCAGTTAGAGACAGTGGAATCTAGAAGCGACATTCAGTTAGAGACAGTGGAATCTAGAAGGGACATTCAGGTAGAGACAGTGGAATCTAGAAGTGACATTCAGGTAGAGACAGTGGAATCTAGAAGTGACATTCAGGTAGAGACAGTGGAATCTAGAAGGGACATTCAGTTAGAAACAGCGGAATCTGGAAATGACATTCAGTTGGAGACGGTGGAATCTAGAAGTAACATTCAGTTAGAGACAGTGGAATCTAGAAGCGACATTCAGTTAGAGACAGTGGAATCTAGAAGCGACATTCAGTTAGAGACAGTGGAATCTAGAAGTGACATTCAATTAGAAACAGTGGAATCTAGAAGTGACATTCAGGTAGAGACAGTGGAATCTAGAAGTGACATTCAGAGACAGTGGAATCTAGAAGTGACATTCGGTTAGAGACAGTGGAATCTAGAAGGGACATTCAGAGACAGTGGAATCTAGAAGTGACATTCAGAGACAGTGGAATCTAGAAGTGACATTCAGTTAGAGACAGTGGAATCTAGAAGTGACATTCAGGTAGAGACAGTGGAATCTAGAAGTGACATTCAGAGACAGTGGAATCTAGAAGTGACATTCGGTTAGAGACAGTGGAATCTAGAAGGGACATTCAGAGACAGTGGAATCTAGAAGTGACATTCAGAGACAGTGGAATCTAGAAGTGACATTCAGTTAGAGACAGCGGAATCTAGAAGTGACATTCAGTTAGAGACAGCGGAATCTAGAAGTGACATTCAGAGACAGTGGAATCTAGAAGTGACATTCAGTTAGAGACAGTGGAATCTAGTCAGAAATGTTTTCGTGTTTTTTTATTTCACTGTTCTGTCCTGGTTGCCTCAACATACAATATCACTAGTTGTCTTACTCAGTGAACGTGGAGCTGTGAGCAGAGCCAAGTAGACGTACTATGTCAGGGAATAGTAACTGTGAAGACGCTGCTATGGATTATTAGGGCGAATCAAACGACTAGTCAACTAGGAAATGCTGTTTATCAACCAATCAAGTCAAATGATCGATTGGCGGATTGATTTGATTCGCTGTTTAGGCAATATCAGCTGGACAACGTGTTTAGTTAGTGCGCTGTACATACTGCTACTGAAGGACCATGTGCTCTACCTAACCGTGACACGTGTAGAGTACAACACGACACTGTCAACTCCAGAGCAGCAAATCCAACCATGTATCACGTTTTGTAATAAGATGTTATTTCTTGTCTTTATCGATTTTATTGTTCCTATCTTTAATGTAAATGTTGTTGTTTGTTTCTGAATGGGCAAAGTGCTTGTCTGTGTTTTAGTGTTCTTGGAGACTTTTTTCATTTTTATTTATTACGTGTTGTATATATTATACGCTGTGTGATTTTGTACATTTGTGCTTTTTTTGGGGGGGGGGGGAAGTTCCCAAGTTAATACCATGATGAGCAGATATTTCTCTGTCCAAACAGCTTGCACGTTCTTTTAAATGATCATATGACTTATTTCAAAACTCATAGATACAAATAAACAGAATGCCTGTACATACAGTATTGTGTTGTCTCTCCTTCAGGCTTTAAAAGAGATTTTGTGTCTACGATCAGGTCATTATTGTTGTTTTAGTTTGTTACCTGCTCAGGACAGGAACGGAGGGTGGAAATCGTCACTCTGCTGTGGACCAAGGTCATGTTGAGGCTTGGTGGGGATTCCGAGTGCCTTGTCATTCTTCCAAGTGAACACCAGAGGGCGTAGTGGTCATTAGAACAGAACAATGTTTTCAAGTCTCTAGCTCGAGAGAAGAAAGGGGTTTACACTTCAGACATTTGTCCACCTTTTTTGCTGATTCTCACTTTTAACATTTGAGGCTCACTGGGAGGTTGGTGTAAGCTCCAGTAGCTCCACTCTATGTCCACCATGTTTCTCCTATTTAGTCCAGTATCTGATCTGTGTAGAGGAGTGACCAGTCAGGGGAGAGTCCTCACTGTATAACACTAGGGTATAAATCTAATCCAAGTATATTGGTCACATACACATATTTAGCAGATGTTATTGCGGACGTAGCGGAAAATGCTTGTGAATCTGAGGAGATGTTGAAACTGCAGTCAGTGAGGAAATAGAGGAGTGTTCCAAATGGCAGTCTATTCCCTACATAGTGTGCCCTACTTTTGACCAGAGCCCTATGGCTGCATCTAGTGCCCTATAAAGGGAATAGGGTCCCATTGGGGACGCAAGCCTAGCTGTTTAATAGATGTGTGATCCAGGAGGTCACCTACTGCTTTATGTCACTGAGGCCCCAAGGACCAATCAGCATCCTTCTTCCTCATCCCCACGCTTCACGGAGACAAAGGTTTCCACGGTAACCGTACACAGCCGTGGTTCTAAATTAAACTGGGGGCCTCTCACACCTCCCTACCACACACGCACGCACGCACGCACACACACACACACACACACACCCTCTTCTGTAATCTGTTGAGGGCCCCCACACAGTTGGATGATTGTGTGTGTGTGTGTGTGTGTGTGTGTGTGTGTGTGTGTGTGTGTGTGTGTGTGTGTGTGTCTTTGTGTCTTTGTGTGTGTGTGTGGTCATGCACTACTAGACAAGAGAGTTTATGAGTGGGTGTTTGTATTGCCAGAGAAGAAGATGAAGGTCGGTTCTTTGTTATTCTGTTACCCGGAGCAATACTTTTATAACTCAATACAGCGAAAGCTGTAATTTTAGCAAGCATCTCCCCTTTAGGCTCCTATATTTCCTCACTGACTTCAGTTTCAACATCTCCTCAGATACAGAGAGACGATTCCCCGACCGTCACATAACTCTTTGTTTCTTCTTCAGACTATTTGTTTTTAAAGTCTCAAATATCTGTCCTAGCCCTGTTATTGGATAGTCCAGAGGACTAATTACGGAGAAGTTCTATGCCTCCATAGTCTCCCCCCCCCTTGTCTCCTCCCTCACACAGTCATCCTTCAGGGCCAGGCTAGAGAAGACAGGTGTTCATCTATATGCCTGCTGGAAATTCACAGAGGAGAGGAGAACAGCAGAGTAGTGTCCAGCCACATGAGACCCAGTAATAAGTCATATACATACAGTTGCTTTTTTGATTTATCTCTCATAAAATCGGATTAAATTGAGGGCAATGCAAACGTAAGTATTCTTGTGGAGCTTTGCTTAGCCTACAGACTATCCTATGACGAAGCAGCATCTCTAGAATCTAGAACTCCTCCTACACCACAGCTGTGGCCAGAACACGCCCACTCGTTAAAAACCTGCCGCTCCCTTTGGTCCTCGTCAGCTGTCATTCAAAGACAAAAAAACTGTGAACTGTTGTCACTGAAATCGCTTCATTAATCGTGTAGCGTTATGATTTCCCGAAGTCCTATTGGTGTCCGGGCCCCAGACACGTTACACCAACCCTGAATAAACATGGAGGATTAGGATGCAGTCTCAGATGACTCTTCAGGTTTTCCAACAATGCAAGCAGCCTGGATGAGTCTGGGCATGAGGTCATTGTGCTGGTGTTGGGGAAGAAGGGTTGGGGGGGTGGGGTTGGGGGGGGGGGGGTTGACAGAGAGGGGAGGAGGGGGAAGGTTGACACAGGGCAGGGTGAAGCAGGGTGATGGTATTATTTTGGGATGTGAGTTAATCAAGGCCTCTGTCTCTCCCATCTCTCCAGTGGCGGACCTACGATTAGGCCGTCAAGGGCTGCTCGGCTCGTCGCTCTAACTCTGTTTTGCTTCAGCAGGTTTGTTCAACAGCAGCAAAATCTGCAGGAAGCTTCAAAGTTGGGAAATGGTAGAGGGGAGGGGGGGGGGGGGGTTCAGTGGTGGGAAACGTCCCCCATTGTCATACTTGAGTAAAAGTAAAGATACCTTAATAGAAAATGACTCAAGTAAAAGTGAAAGTCACTCAGTAAAATACTACTTGAGTAAAAGTGTAAAAGTATTTGGTTCTAAAATATACTTAAGTATCAAAAGTAAATGTATAAATCATTTCACATTCTTTATATTAAGCAAATCAGACGGTACAATTTTCTTGATTTTTTTATTTATTTTACGGATCGCCGGGGGCAACACTCCAATACTCAGACTTCATTTACAATCTAAGCATTTGTGTTTAGTGAGTCTGCCAGATCAGAAGCAGTAGGGATGGACCAGGGATGTTCTCTTGATAAGTGTATGAATTGGACCAATTTCCTGTCCTGCTAAGCATTCAAAATATAACAAGTACTTTTGGTTGTCAGGGGAAAATGTATGGAGTAAAAAGTACATTATTTTCTTTAGGAATGTAGTGTAGTAAAAGTACAAGTAGTCAAAAATAGTAAATAGTAAAGTACAGATACCCCCAAAACACTACTTAAGTAGTACTTTATAGTATTTTTACTTAAGTACTTTACACCACTGGGGGGTTTTGCCTGGCCACTGTGCCCAGGTTAACGAGGCCACATTATTTGGGATGAACGTAGAAGGTAACCTTCTTTCTGAAGTGATTTGTTTGCCAATCAGATAAAAACATCGTGACTGGATGTGTTTATGGCATATTTAAAGGTAATACATTTTTACAGTTCAACTACCGTAAAACTTCAATTAAACGCCCGATTCTCACGATTCTCGCCTGTCCCTTTTAAATAGCCGGGCAACGTCACACATTTCAGCAAATAAAAAGCGTGTTTCAAATATACCCTGGGGTCTAAATTAAATGTTTATGAGGTTACTATGCTTTACCATTAATTGTTTATGAGGTTACTATGCTTTACCATTAATTGTTTATGAGGTTACCATGCTTTACCATGAATTGTTTACGAGGTTACCATGCTTTACCATGAATTGTTTACGAGGTTACCATGCTTTACCATACATTGTTTACGAGATTACCATGCTTTACCATGAATTGTTTACGAGGTTACTATGCTTTACCATGAATTGTTTACGAGGTTACCATGAATTGTTTATGAGGTTACTATGCTTTACCATACATTGTTTACGAGATTACCATGCTTTACCATGAATTGTTTACGAGGTTACTATGCTTTACCATGAATTGTTTACGAGGTTACCATGAATTGTTTATGAGGTTACTATGCTTTACCATGAATTGTTTACGAGGTTACCATGAATTGTTTACGAGGTTACTATGCTTTACCACGAATTGTTTACGAGGTTACCATGAATTGTTTATGAGGTTACTATGCTTTACCATGAATTGTTTACGAGGTTACCATGAATTGTTTACGAGGTTACTATGCTTTACCACGAATTGTTTACGAGGTTACCATGAATTGTTTATGAGGTTACTATGCTTTACCATGAATTGTTTACGAGGTTACCATGAATTGTTTACGAGGTTACTATGCTTTACCATGAATTGTTTACGAGGTTACCATGAATTGTTTATGAGGTTACTATGCTTTACCATGAATTGTTTACGAGGTTACCATGAATTGTTTATGAGGTTACTATGCTTTACCATGAATTGTTTACGAGGTTACCATGAATTGTTTACGAGGTTACCATGAATTGTTTACGAGGTTACTATGCTTTACCACGAATTGTTTACGAGGTTACCATGAATTGTTTATGAGGTTACTATGCTTTACCATGAATTGTTTACGAGGTTACCATGCTTTACCATGAATTGTTTACGAGGTTTATTGTTTGATTTGTTAGATTTAATAATTCAGTAATGACTCAAAAAAATTATGGCAATCATCCATTTTATCACCAGTAAGAAACTGCTATCCGTTGGCTGCTAACAGCTGATAACTGCTATCCATTGGCTGCCAACAGCTGAGAACTGCTATCCGTTGGCTGCCAACAGCTGAGAACTGCTATCCATTGGCTGCCAACAGCTGAGAACTGCTATCCGTTGGCTGCCAACAGCTGAGAACTGCTATCCGTTGGCTGCCAACAGCTGAGAACTGCTATCCATTGGCTGCCAACAGCTGAGAACTGCTATCCATTGGCTGCTAACAGCTGATAACTGCTATCCATTGGCTGCCAACAGCTGAGAACTGCTATCCATTGGCTGCCAACAGCTGATAACTGCTATCCATTGGCTGCCAACAGCTGAGAACTGCTATCCATTGGCTGCCAACAGCTGAGAACTGCTATCCATTGGCTGCAAACAGCTGATAACTGCTAGCTATTGGCTGCTAACAGCTGAGAACTGCTAGCTATTGGCTGCTAACAGCTGAGAACTGCTAGCCATTGGCTGCAAACAGCTGATAACTGCTAGCTATTGGCTGCTAACAGCTGAGAACTGCTAGCTATTGGCTGCTAACAGCTGAGAACTGCTATCCATTGGCTGCAAACAGCAGATAACTGCTAGCCATTGGATGCTGACAGCTGAGAAGTGCTAGCTAACTGGCAAGCACAACAACCGTCAACAACTTCGGGAGTACAGACCCCTAGAAACCGGATGATCGCCCTCTAGTGGTGAAAGTAAGAACTGTCGAAAAGGAGAGGAGAATAGTTATGTCAAGGAAAAGTTTAAAAGAAATCTAAATAGAGGCATCCTAAGTCAAAAGAAATGTGACACAGTGTGTAAACGATAACACATTAGTGCAGGAAATTAAGAAATATATTAATACTGGAAGTGAATGCTGGAATTAAACATCAAACTACTTACATGAGCATAGTTAAAAGACACCCGTCTCTAATAAGTGCCTGTTGTGTTCAGTGATTTAAAAACTCCTGGGCAATTAATTGAAGTTTTACGGTACGTCTTTACTGTAAACCCCATTATAGGGGGGCCCTTAGACTGCCCTCTGTCTGGGGCCTCCAAATCAATAAGTCTGCCCCTGCCTGTCTCTGTGTGTGTGTGTGTGTGTGTGTGTGTGTGTGTGTGTGTGTGTGTGTGTGTGTGTGTGTGTGTGTGTGTGTGTGTGTGTGTGTGTGTGTGTGTGTGTGTGTGTGTGTGTGTGTGTGTGTGTGCGCGCCTGCGTGCGTGCGTGTCTCTCCCTCTCTCTCTGTGATGTCCTCCCATGCTGATACAGCTGTCCTTCAAACTACAGTTACAGGATACCTCAGGATCAGACTAGAGTTACAGGATCCCTCAGGATCAGGCTAGAGTTACAGGATACCTCAGGATCAGACTAGAGTTACAGGATACCTCAGGATCAGACTAGAGTTACAGGATACCTCAGGATCAGACTAGAGTTACAGGATCAGACTGGAGTTACAGGATACCTCAGGATCAGACTAGAGTTACAGGATACCTCAGGATCAGACTAGAGTTACAGGATCCCTCAGGATCAGACTAGAGTTACAGGATACCTCAGGATCAGACTAGAGTTACAGGATACCTCAGGATCAGACTAGAGTTACAGGATCCCTCAGGATCAGACTAGAGTTACAGGATACCTCAGGATCAGACTAGAGTTACAGGATACCTCAGGATCAGACTAGAGTTACAGGATACCTCAGGATCAGACTAGAGTTAAAGGATCAGACTAGAGTTACAGGACCCCTCAGGAACAGACTGGAGTTACAGGATACTTCAGGATCAGACTAGAGTTACAGGATACCTCAGGATCAGACTAGAGTTACAGGATCAGACTAGAGTTACAGGATACCTCAGGATCAGACTAGAGTTACAGGATACCTCAGGATCAGACTAGAGTTACAGGATCCCTCAGGATCAGACTAGAGTTACAGGATACCTCAGGATCAGACTAGAGTTACAGAATACCTCAGGATCAGACTAGAGTTACAGGATCCCTCAGGATCAGACTAGAGTTACAGGATCCCTCAGGATCAGACTAGAGTTACAGAATACCTCAGGATTAGACTAGAGTTACAGGATACCTCAGGATCAGACTAGAGTTACAGGATCCCTCAGGATCAGACTAGAGTTACAGGATACCTCAGGATCAGACTAGAGTTACAGGATACCTCAGGATCAGACTAGAGTTAAAGGATCAGACTAGAGTTACAGGATCCCTCAGGATCAGACTAGAGTTACAGGATCCCTCAGGATCAGACTAGAGTTACAGGATACCTCAGGATCAGACTAGAGTTACAGGATACCTCAGGATCAGACTAGAGTTACAGGATACTTCAGGATCAGACTAGAGTTACAGGATACCTCAGGATCAGACTAGAGTTACAGGATACCTCAGGATCAGACTAGAGTTACAGGATCAGACTAGAGTTACAGGATACCTCAGGATCAGACTAGAGTTACAGGATACCTCAGGATCAGACTAGAGTTACAGGATACCTCAGGATCAAACTAGAGTTACAGGATACTTCAGGATCAGACTAGAGTTACAGGATACCTCAGGATCAGACTAGAGTTACAGGATACTTCAGGATCAGACTAGAGTTACAGAATACCTCAGGATCAGACTAGAGTTACAGGATCCCTCAGGATCAGACTAGAGTTACAGGATACCTCAGGATCAAACTAGAGTTACAGGATCCCTCAGGATCAGACTAGAGTTACAGGATACCTCAGGATCAGACTAGAGTTACAGGATACCTCAGGATCAGACTAGAGTTACAGGATACCTCAGGATCAGACTAGAGTTAAAGGATCAGACTAGAGTTACAGGACCCCTCGGGAACAGACTGGAGTTACAGGATACCTCAGGATCAGACTAGAGTTACAGGATACCTCAGGATCAGACTAGAGTTACAGGATCAGACTAGAGTTACAGGATACCTCAGGATTAGACTAGAGTTACAGGATACCTCAGGATCAGACTAGAGTTACAGGATACCTCAGGATCAGACTAGAGTTACAGGATCCCTCAGGATCAGACTAGAGTTACAGGATACCTCAGGATCAGACTAGAGTTACAGGATACCTCAGGATCAGACTAGAGTTAAAGGATCAGACTAGAGTTACAGGATCCCTCAGGATCAGACTAGAGTTACAGGATCCCTCAGGATCAGACTAGAGTTACAGGATACCTCAGGATCAGACTAGAGTTACAGGATACCTCAGGATCAGACTAGAGTTACAGGATACTTCAGGATCAGACTAGAGTTACAGGATACCTCAGGATCAGACTAGAGTTACAGGATACCTCAGGATCAGACTAGAGTTACAGGATACTTCAGGATCAGACTAGAGTTACAGGATACCTCAGGATCAGACTAGAGTTAAAGGATCAGACTAGAGTTACAGGATCCCTCAGGAACAGACTGGAGTTACAGGATACCTCAGGATCAGACTAGAGTTACAGGATACCTCAGGATCAGACTAGAGTTACAGGATACTTCAGGATCAGACTAGAGTTACAGGATACCTCAGGATCAGACTAGAGTTACAGGATACTTCAGGATCAGACTAGAGTTACAGGATCCCTCAGGATCATACTAGAGTTACAGGATCAGACTAGAGTTACAGGACCTCTCAGGATCAGACTAGAGTTACAGGATACCTCAGGATCAGACTAGAGTTACAGGATCCCTCAGGATCAGACTAGAGTTACAGGATCCCTCAGGATCAGACTAGAGTTACAGGATACTTCAGGATCAGACTAGAGTTACAGGATACCTCAGGATCAGACTAGAGTTACAGGATACCTCAGGATCAGACTAGAGTTACAGGATCAGACTAGAGTTACAGGACCCCTCAGGAACAGACTGGAGTTACAGGATACCTCAGGATCAGACTAGAGTTACAGGATACCTCAGGATCAGACTAGAGTTACAGGATCAGACTAGAGTTACAGGATACCTCAGGATCAGACTAGAGTTACAGGATACCTCAGGATCAGACTAGAGTTACAGGATCCCTCAGGATCAGACTAGAGTTACAGGATACCTCAGGATCAGACTAGAGTTACAGGATACCTCAGGATCAGACTAGAGTTACAGAATACCTCAGGATCAGACTAGAGTTACAGGATCCCTCAGGATCAGACTAGAGTTACAGGATCCCTCAGGATCAGACTAGAGTTACAGAATACCTCAGGATTAGACTAGAGTTACAGGATACCTCAGGATCAGACTAGAGTTACAGGATCCCTCAGGATCAGACTAGAGTTACAGGATACCTCAGGATCAGACTAGAGTTACAGGATACCTCAGGATCAGACTAGAGTTAAAGGATCAGACTAGAGTTACAGGATCCCTCAGGATCAGACTAGAGTTACAGGATCCCTCAGGATCAGACTAGAGTTACAGGATACCTCAGGATCAGACTAGAGTTACAGGATACCTCAGGATCAGACTAGATTTACAGGATACTTCAGGATCAGACTAGAGTTACAGGATACCTCAGGATCAGACTAGAGTTACAGGATACCTCAGGATCAGACTAGAGTTACAGGATCAGACTAGAGTTACAGGATACCTCAGGATCAGACTAGAGTTACAGGATACCTCAGGATCAGACTAGAGTTACAGGATACCTCAGGATCAAACTAGAGTTACAGGATACTTCAGGATCAGACTAGAGTTACAGGATATCTCAGGATCAGACTAGAGTTACAGGATACTTCAGGATCAGACTAGAGTTACAGAATACCTCAGGATCAGACTAGAGTTACAGGATCCCTCAGGATCAGACTAGAGTTACAGGATACCTCAGGATCAAACTAGAGTTACAGGATCCCTCAGGATCAGACTAGAGTTACAGGATACCTCAGGATCAGACTAGAGTTACAGGATACCTCAGGATCAGACTAGAGTTACAGGATAACTCAGGATCAGACTAGAGTTAAAGGATCAGACTAGAGTTACAGGACCCCTGAGGAACAGACTGGAGTTACAGGATACCTCAGGATCAGACTAGAGTTACAGGATACCTCAGGATCAGACTAGAGTTACAGGATCAGACTAGAGTTACAGGATACCTCAGGATTAGACTAGAGTTACAGGATACCTCAGGATCAGACTAGAGTTACAGGATACCTCAGGATCAGACTAGAGTTACAGGATCCCTCAGGATCAGACTAGAGTTACAGGATACCTCAGGATCAGACTAGAGTTACAGGATACCTCAGGATCAGACTAGAGTTAAAGGATCAGACTAGAGTTACAGGATCCCTCAGGATCAGACTAGAGTTACAGGATCCCTCAGGATCAGACTAGAGTTACAGGATACCTCAGGATCAGACTAGAGTTACAGGATACCTCAGGATCAGACTAGAGTTACAGGATACTTCAGGATCAGACTAGAGTTACAGGATACCTCAGGATCAGACTAGAGTTACAGGATACCTCAGGATCAGACTAGAGTTACAGGATACCTCAGGATCAGACTAGAGTTACAGGATACCTCAGGATCAGACTAGAGTTACAGGATCCCTCAGGATCAGACTAGAGTTACAGGATACCTCAGGATCAGACTAGAGTTACAGGATACCTCAGGATCAGACTAGAGTTACAGGATACCTCAGGATCAGACTAGAGTTAAAGGATCAGACTAGAGTTACAGGACCCCTCAGGAACAGACTGGAGTTACAGGATACCTCAGGATCAGACTAGAGTTACAGGATACCTCAGGATCAGACTAGAGTTACAGGATCAGACTAGAGTTACAGGATACCTCAGGATCAGACTAGAGTTACAGGATACCTCAGGATCAGACTAGAGTTACAGGATCCCTCAGGATCAGACTAGAGTTACAGGATACCTCAGGATCAGACTAGAGTTACAGGATACCTCAGGATCAGACTAGAGTTACAGAATACCTCAGGATCAGACTAGAGTTACAGGATCCCTCAGGATCAGACTAGAGTTACAGGATCCCTCAGGATCAGACTAGAGTTACAGAATACCTCAGGATTAGACTAGAGTTACAGGATACCTCAGGATCAGACTAGAGTTACAGGATCCCTCAGGATCAGACTAGAGTTACAGGATACCTCAGGATCAGACTAGAGTTACAGGATACCTCAGGATCAGACTAGAGTTAAAGGATCAGACTAGAGTTACAGGATCCCTCAGGATCAGACTAGAGTTACAGGATCCCTCAGGATCAGACTAGAGTTACAGGATACCTCAGGATCAGACTAGAGTTACAGGATACCTCAGGATCAGACTAGAGTTACAGGATACTTCAGGATCAGACTAGAGATACAGGATACCTCAGGATCAGACTAGAGTTACAGGATACCTCAGGATCAGACTAGAGTTACAGGATCAGACTAGAGTTACAGGATACCTCAGGATCAGACTAGAGTTACAGGATACCTCAGGATCAGACTAGAGTTACAGGATACCTCAGGATCAAACTAGAGTTACAGGATACTTCAGGATCAGACTAGAGTTACAGGATACCTCAGGATCAGACTAGAGTTACAGGATACTTCAGGATCAGACTAGAGTTACAGAATACCTCAGGATCAGACTAGAGTTACAGGATCCCTCAGGATCAGACTAGAGTTACAGGATACCTCAGGATCAAACTAGAGTTACAGGATCCCTCAGGATCAGACTAGAGTTACAGGATACCTCAGGATCAGACTAGAGTTACAGGATACCTCAGGATCAGACTAGAGTTACAGGATACCTCAGGATCAGACTAGAGTTAAAGGATCAGACTAGAGTTACAGGACCCCTCGGGAACAGACTGGAGTTACAGGATACCTCAGGATCAGACTAGAGTTACAGGATACCTCAGGATCAGACTAGAGTTACAGGATCCCTCAGGATCAGACTAGAGTTACAGGATACCTCAGGATCAGACTAGAGTTACAGGATACCTCAGGATCAGACTAGAGTTAAAGGATCAGACTAGAGTTACAGGATCCCTCAGGATCAGACTAGAGTTACAGGATCCCTCAGGATCAGACTAGAGTTACAGGATACCTCAGGATCAGACTAGAGTTACAGGATACCTCAGGATCAGACTAGAGTTACAGGATACTTCAGGATCAGACTAGAGTTACAGGATACCTCAGGATCAGACTAGAGTTACAGGATACCTCAGGATCAGACTAGAGTTACAGGATACTTCAGGATCAGACTAGAGTTACAGGATACCTCAGGATCAGACTAGAGTTAAAGGATCAGACTAGAGTTACAGGATCCCTCAGGAACAGACTGGAGTTACAGGATACCTCAGGATCAGACTAGAGTTACAGGATACCTCAGGATCAGACTAGAGTTACAGGATACTTCAGGATCAGACTAGAGTTACAGGATACCTCAGGATCAGACTAGAGTTACAGGATACTTCAGGATCAGACTAGAGTTACAGGATCCCTCAGGATCATACTAGAGTTACAGGATCAGACTAGAGTTACAGGACCTCTCAGGATCAGACTAGAGTTACAGGATACCTCAGGGTCAGACTAGAGTTACAGGATCCCTCAGGATCAGACTAGAGTTACAGGATCCCTCAGGATCAGACTAGAGTTACAGGATACTTCAGGATCAGACTAGAGTTACAGGATACCTCAGGATCAGACTAGAGTTACAGGATACCTCAGGATCAGACTAGAGTTACAGGATCAGACTAGAGTTACAGGACCCCTCAGGAACAGACTGGAGTTACAGGATACCTCAGGATCAGACTAGAGTTACAGGATACCTCAGGATCAGACTAGAGTTACAGGATCAGACTAGAGTTACAGGATACCTCAGGATCAGACTAGAGTTACAGGATACCTCAGGATCAGACTAGAGTTACAGGATCCCTCAGGATCAGACTAGAGTTACAGGATACCTCAGGATCAGACTAGAGTTACAGGATACCTCAGGATCAGACTAGAGTTACAGAATACCTCAGGATCAGACTAGAGTTACAGGATCCCTCAGGATCAGACTAGAGTTACAGGATCCCTCAGGATCAGACTAGAGTTACAGAATACCTCAGGATTAGACTAGAGTTACAGGATACCTCAGGATCAGACTAGAGTTACAGGATCCCTCAGGATCAGACTAGAGTTACAGGATACCTCAGGATCAGACTAGAGTTACAGGATACCTCAGGATCAGACTAGAGTTAAAGGATCAGACTAGAGTTACAGGATCCCTCAGGATCAGACTAGAGTTACAGGATCCCTCAGGATCAGACTAGAGTTACAGGATACCTCAGGATCAGACTAGAGTTACAGGATACCTCAGGATCAGACTAGAGTTACAGGATACTTCAGGATCAGACTAGAGTTACAGGATACCTCAGGATCAGACTAGAGTTACAGGATACCTCAGGATCAGACTAGAGTTACAGGATCAGACTAGAGTTACAGGATACCTCAGGATCAGACTAGAGTTACAGGATACCTCAGGATCAGACTAGAGTTACAGGATACCTCAGGATCAAACTAGAGTTACAGGATACTTCAGGATCAGACTAGAGTTACAGGATACCTCAGGATCAGACTAGAGTTACAGGATACTTCAAGATCAGACTAGAGTTACAGAATACCTCAGGATCAGACTAGAGTTACAGGATCCCTCAGGATCAGACTAGAGTTACAGGATACCTCAGGATCAAACTAGAGTTACAGGATCCCTCAGGATCAGACTAGAGTTACAGGATACCTCAGGATCAGACTAGAGTTACAGGATACCTCAGGATCAGACTAGAGTTACAGGATACCTCAGGATCAGACTAGAGTTAAAGGATCAGACTAGAGTTACAGGACCCCTCAGGAACAGACTGGAGTTACAGGATACCTCAGGATCAGACTAGAGTTACAGGATACCTCAGGATCAGACTAGAGTTACAGGATCAGACTAGAGTTACAGGATACCTCAGGATTAGACTAGAGTTACAGGATACCTCAGGATCAGACTAGAGTTACAGGATACCTCAGGATCAGACTAGAGTTACAGGATCCCTCAGGATCAGACTAGAGTTACAGGATACCTCAGGATCAGACTAGAGTTACAGGATACCTCAGGATCAGACTAGAGTTAAAGGATCAGACTAGAGTTACAGGATCCCTCAGGATCAGACTAGAGTTACAGGATCCCTCAGGATCAGACTAGAGTTACAGGATACCTCAGGATCAGACTAGAGTTACAGGATACCTCAGGATCAGACTAGAGTTACAGGATACTTCAGGATCAGACTAGAGTTACAGGATACCTCAGGATCAGACTAGAGTTACAGGATACCTCAGGATCAGACTAGAGTTACAGGATACTTCAGGATCAGACTAGAGTTACAGGATACCTCAGGATCAGACTAGAGTTAAAGGATCAGACTAGAGTTACAGGATCCCTCAGGAACAGACTGGAGTTACAGGATACCTCAGGATCAGACTAGAGTTACAGGATACCTCAGGATCAGACTAGAGTTACAGGATACTTCAGGATCAGACTAGAGTTACAGGATACCTCAGGATCAGACTAGAGTTACAGGATACTTCAGGATCAGACTAGAGTTACAGGATCCCTCAGGATCATACTAGAGTTACAGGATCAGACTAGAGTTACAGGACCTCTCAGGATCAGACTAGAGTTACAGGATACCTCAGGATCAGACTAGAGTTACAGGATCCCTCAGGATCAGACTAGAGTTACAGGATCCCTCAGGATCAGACTAGAGTTACAGGATACTTCAGGATCAGACTAGAGTTACAGGATACCTCAGGATCAGACTAGAGTTACAGGATACCTCAGGATCAGACTAGAGTTACAGGATCAGACTAGAGTTACAGGATACCTCAGGATCAGACTAGAGTTACAGGATACCTCAGGATCAGACTAGAGTTACAGGATACCTCAGGATCAAACTAGAGTTACAGGATACTTCAGGATCAGACTAGAGTTACAGGATACCTCAGGATCAGACTAGAGTTACAGGATACTTCAGGATCAGACTAGAGTTACAGAATACCTCAGGATCAGACTAGAGTTACAGGATCCCTCAGGATCAGACTAGAGTTACAGGATACCTCAGGATCAAACTAGAGTTACAGGATCCCTCAGGATCAGACTAGAGTTAAAGGATCAGACTAGAGTTACAGGATCCCTCAGGAACAGACTGGAGTTACAGGATACCTCAGGATCAGACTAGAGTTACAGGATACCTCAGGATCAGACTAGAGTTACAGGATACTTCAGGATCAGACTAGAGTTACAGGATACCTCAGGATCAGACTAGAGTTACAGGATACTTCAGGATCAGACTAGAGTTACAGGATACCTCAGGATCAGACTAGAGTTACAGGATACCTCAGGATCAGACTAGAGTTACAGGATACCTCAGGATCAGACTAGAGTTAAAGGATCAGACTAGAGTTACAGGACCCCTCAGGAACAGACTGGAGTTACAGGATACCTCAGGATCAGACTAGAGTTACAGGATACCTCAGGATCAGACTAGAGTTACAGGATCAGACTAGAGTTACAGGATACCTCAGGATTAGACTAGAGTTACAGGATACCTCAGGATCAGACTAGAGTTACAGGATACCTCAGGATCAGACTAGAGTTACAGGATCCCTCAGGATCAGACTAGAGTTACAGGATACCTCAGGATCAGACTAGAGTTACAGGATACCTCAGGATCAGACTAGAGTTAAAGGATCAGACTAGAGTTACAGGATCCCTCAGGATCAGACTAGAGTTACAGGATCCCTCAGGATCAGACTAGAGTTACAGGATACCTCAGGATCAGACTAGAGTTACAGGATACCTCAGGATCAGACTAGAGTTACAGGATACTTCAGGATCAGACTAGAGTTACAGGATACCTCAGGATCAGACTAGAGTTACAGGATACCTCAGGATCAGACTAGAGTTAAAGGATCAGACTAGAGTTACAGGATCCCTCAGGAACAGACTGGAGTTACAGGATACCTCAGGATCAGACTAGAGTTACAGGATACCTCAGGATCAGACTAGAGTTACAGGATACTTCAGGATCAGACTAGAGTTACAGGATACCTCAGGATCAGACTAGAGTTACAGGATACTTCAGGATCAGACTAGAGTTACAGGATCCCTCAGGATCATACTAGAGTTACAGGATCAGACTAGAGTTACAGGACCTCTCAGGATCAGACTAGAGTTACAGGATACCTCAGGATCAGACTAGAGTTACAGGATCCCTCAGGATCAGACTAGAGTTACAGGATCCCTCAGGATCAGAATAGAGTTACAGGATCAGACTAGAGTTACAGGATCTCTCAGGATCAGACTAGAGTTACAGGATCAGACTAGAGTTACAGGATCTCTCAGGATCAGACTAGAGTTACAGGATCTACTACAGGAGTTTCTATTGCGTCCGGCTAAATCTCATCTCGTTTTTAGGCTTATACAGTTTTGTATGTATTACTTATAAGACATGAAAGTTGTAATAATAACTGGACAATGGATAACATGTAATCAACTTTTCACAATTTGAGTATGCAGAATATAGAGGCTGAACAGATTTGATTGGATTACAGGAAGATACAGAAGAGATGTTCAAGGGTTAATTTAATGATTGGATTACAGGAAGATACAGAAGAGATGTTCAAGGGTTAATTTAATGATTGGATTACAGGAAGATACTGAAGAGATGTTCAAGGGTTAATTTAATGTCGAGTGGATTACAGGAAGTTACAGAAGAGATGTTCAAGGGTTAATTTAATGTTGAGTGGATTACAGGAAGTTACAGAAGAGATGTTCAAGGGTTAATTTAATGATTGGATTACAGGAAGATACTGAAGAGATGTTCAATGGTTAATTTAATGATTGGATTACAGGAAGATACAGAAGAGATGTTCAAGGGTTAATTTAATGTCGAGTGGATTACAGGAAGTTACAGAAGAGATGTTCAAGGGTTAATTTAATGAGTGGATTTCAGGAAGATACAGAAGAGATGTTCAATGGTTAATTTAATGATTGGATTACAGGAAGATACAGAAGAGATGTTCAAGGGTTAATTTAATGATTGGATTTCAGGAAGATACAGAAGAGATGTTCAAGGGTTAATTTAATGTCGAGTGGATTACAGGAAGTTACAGAAGAGATGTTCAAGGGTTAATTTAATGTCGAGTGGATTACAGGAAGTTACAGAAGAGATGTTCAAGGGTTAATTTATTGTTGAGTGGATTACAGGAAGTTACAGAAGAGATGTTCAAGGGTTAATTTAATGATTGGATTACAGGAAGAGACAGAAGAGATGTTCAAGGGTTAATTTAATGATTGGATTACAGGAAGAGACAGAAGAGATGTTCAAGGGTTAATTTAATGTCGAGTGGATTACAGGAAGTTACAGAAGAGATGTTCAAGGGTTAATTTAATGTTGAGTGGATTACAGGAAGTTACAGAAGAGATGTTCAAGGGTTAATTTAATGATTGGATTACAGGAAGATACAGAAGAGATGTTCAAGGGTTAATTTAATGATTGGATTACAGGAAGATACAGAAAAGATGTTCAAGGGTTAATTTAATGTCGAGTGGATTACAGGAAGTTACAGAAGAGATGTTCAAGGGTTAATTTAATGAGTGGATTTCAGGAAGATACAGAATAGATGTTCAATGGTTAATTTAATGATTGGATTACAGGAAGATACAGAAGAGATGTTCAAGGGTTAATTTAATGATTGGATGTCAGGAAGATACAGAAGAGATGTTCAAGGGTTAATTTAATGTCGAGTGGATTACAGGAAATAACAGAAGAGATGTTCAAGGGTTAATTTAATGTTGAGTGGATTACAGGAAGTTACAGAAGAGATGTTCAAGGGTTAATTTAATGATTGGATTACAGGAAGAGACAGAAGAGATGTTCAAGGGTTAATTTAATGATTGGATTACAGGAAGATACAGAAGAGATGTTCAAGGGTTAATTTAATGATTGGATGTCAGGAAGATACAGAAGAGATGTTCAAGGGTTAATTTAATGTTGAGTGGATTACAGGAAGAGACAGAAGAGATGTTCAAGGGTTAATTTAATGATTGGATTACAGGAAGAGACAGAAGAGATGTTCAAGGGTTAATTTAATGATTGGATTACAGGAAAAGACAGAAGAGATGTTCAAGGGTTCATTTAATGTGGAGTGGATTTCAGGAAGATACAGAAGAGATGTTCAAGGGTTAATTTAATGATTGGATTACAGGAAAAGACAGAAGAGATGTTCAAGGGTTCATTTAATGTTGAGTGGATTACAGGAAGAGACAGAAGAGATGTTCGAGGGTTAATTTAATGTTGAGTGGATTTCATTCGAGGGAGACTGGGCCCTGCAGGGATGTAGACATCTGTCATAGTAAGGACCTCACAGTTGGCAGGGAGGGTATGGGGGTGGAGAGGTGGGGGGGTGAGAGGAGGAGGGGGGGGGGGGGTGGAGGAGGAGAGGAGGGGGTTGGGGGAGAGGAGAGGAGAGGAAGAGGGGAAGATGGGTGGAGAGGTGGGGGAGTGAGAGGAGGAGGGGGGAGAGGTTGTGGGGAGAGGAGGGGGTTGGGGGAGAGGAGAGGAGAGGAAGAGGGGAAGATGGGTGGAGAGGTGGGGGAGTGAGAGGAGGAGGGGGGAGAGGTTGTGGGGAGAGGAGGGGGTTGGGGGAGAGGAGAGGAGAGGAAGAGGGGAAGATGGGTGGAGAGGTGGGGGAGTGAGAGGAGGAGGGGGGAGAGGTTGTGGGGAGAGGAGGGGGTTGGGGGAGAGGAGAGGAGAGGAAGAGGGGAAGATGGGTGGAGAGGTGGGGGAGTGAGAGGAGGAGGGGGGAGAGGCTGTGGGGAGAGGAGAGGAGAAGATGGGTGGAGAGGTGGAGGGAGGAGAGGAGGAGGGGGAGAGGTGGGGGGATGAGAGGAGGAGGGGAGAGAGGTGGGGGAGGAGAGGAGGAGGGAGGAGAGGAGGAGAGGGAGGGTATGTGGGTGGAGAGGTGGGGGGAGGAGGGGGGAGAGAGGGGTGGAGAGGAGGGGGGAGAGGTGGGGGAGGAGAGGAGGAGGGAGAGAGGGGTGAGGTGGAGGGGGGAGGGGTGGAGAGGTGGGGGAGGAGAGGAAGAGGGGTGAGGTGGAGGGGGAGGGGTGGAGAGGTGGGGGGAGGAAGAGGGGGAGGATGGGGAGGAGAGCAGGGTTAGGTGGAGAGGACTAGAGGAGAGTTGGGGTGGAGGGGGGTTGGGGGGTAGCCCTAGAGGTGGGGGAGGAGGGGGAGGAGAGCAGGGTTAGGTGGAGAGGACTAGAGGAGAGTTGGGGTGGAGGGGGGTTGGGGGGGGGGGGTAGCCCTAGAGGTGGGGAAGGAGGGGGAGGAGAGTTGGGGTGGAGGGGGGTTGGGGGGTAGCCCTAGAGGAGGGGGAGGAGAGCAGGGTTAGGTGGAGAGGACTAGAGGAGAGTTGGGGTGGAGGGGGGTTAAGGGGGTAGCCCTAGAGGTGGGGAAGGAAGGGGAGGAGAGTTGGGGTGGAGGGGGGTTGGGGGGTAACCCTAGAGGAGGGGGAGGAGAGCAGGGTTAGGTGGAGAGGACTAGAGGAGAGTTGGGGTGGAGCGGGGTTGGGGGGGTAGCCCTAGAGGTGGGGAAAGAGGGGGAGGAGAGTTGGGGTGGAGGGGGGTTAGGGGGGTAGCCCTAGAGGTGGGGAAGGTGGGGGAGGAGAGTTGGGGGGTTAGGGGGGTAGCCCTAGAGGTGGGGGAGAAGGGGGAGGAGAGTTGGGGTGGAGGGGGGTTAGGGGGGTAGCCCTAGAGGTGGGGAGGAGGGGGAGGAGAGTTGGGGTGGAGGGGGGTTAGGGGGGTAGCCCTAGAGGTGGGGAAGGAGGGGGAGGAGAGTTGGGGTGGAGGGGGGTTAGGGGGGTAGCCCTAGAGGTGGGGGAGGAGGGGGAGGAGAGTTGGGGTGGAGGGGGGTTAGGGGGGTAGCCCTAGAGGTGGGGGTAGTGGGGAGTTGGGGTGGAGGGGGGGTAGCCCTAGAGGTGGGGGTGGAGGGGGGTTAGGGGGGTAGCCCTAGAGGTGGGGGTAGTGGGGAGTTTAAACCCCAACACATCTGTGGTTCTTTAGAAAAGGAACAGACCATCACCACAGGACAAAGCCAAATAATTAGCTTCACATCTTTGACAATTAGATAGTGATTTACAATGAGGAATTAGCTTCAGCGCCACCAGTAAATAAATAATATAAACCAGACTCACCAGTCTGCAGGCTGTGGTGATAAACTATCACAGCCGAGATACTCTTCAACTCTGGCTCTCTTAGGCACATTACCAAAACATTCTGCTTGGAATTTATGTTATTAACTAAACAAGAGGCAACAAGTGTGAGAGGGGGTTTATATTGGTTTCCCGTGACATGTATTGTACCTGTGTGCATATTACTATTGAGACTACTCGCTGGAGACTACACACCCTAGTTAGTGTGAGGAGGGTGGGAGATAACCCAGTTAGTGTGAGGAGGGTGGGAGATAACCCAGTTAGTGTGAGGAGGGTGAGAGGTAACCCTAGTTAGTGTGAGGAGGGTGGAAGATAACCCCATTTAGTGTGAGGAGGGTGGGAGATAACCCAGTTAGTGTGAGGAGGGTGGGAGATAACCCAGTTAGTGTGAGGAGGGTGAGAGATAACCCCATTTAGTGTGAGGAGGGTGGGAGATAACCCAGTTAGTGTGAGGAGGGTGGGAGATAACCCAGTTAGTGTGAGGAGGGTGAGAGATAACCCCATTTAGTGTGAGGAGGGTGGGAGATAACCCAGTTAGTGTGAGGAGGGTGGGAGATAACCCAGTTAGTGTGAGGAGGGTGAGAGATAACCCTAGTTAGTGTGAGGAGGGTGGGAGATAACCCAGTTAGTGTGAGGAGGGTGGGAGATAACCCAGTTAGTGTGAGGAGGGTGAGAGATAACCCCATTTAGTGTGAGGAGGGTGGGAGATAACCCAGTTAGTGTGAGGAGGGTGAGAGATAACCGCATTTAGTGTGAGGAGGGTGGGAGATAACCCCAGTTAGTGTGAGGAGGGTGGGAGATAACCCAGTTAGTGTGAGGAGGGTGAGAGATAACCCCATTTAGTGTGAGGAGGGTGGGAGATAACCCAGTTAGTGTGAGGAGGGTGGGAGATAACCCAGTTAGTGTGAGGAGGGTGAGAGATAATCCCATTTAGTGTGAGGAGGGTGGGAGATAACCCCAGTTAGTGTGAGGAGGGTGGGAGATAACCCCAGTTAGTGTGAGGAGGGTGGGAGATAACCCAGTTAGTGTGAGGAGGGTGAGAGATAATCCCATTTAGTGTGAGGAGGGTGGGAGATAACCCCAGTTATTGTGAGGAGGGTGGGAGATAACCCAGTTAGTGTGAGGAGGGTGGGAGATAACCGAGTTAGTGTGAGGAGGGTGGGAGATAACCGAGTTAGTGTGAGGAGGGTGGGAGATAACCCCATTTAGTGTGAGGAGGGTGGGGGATAACCCCAGTTAGTGTGAGGAGGGTGGGAGATAACCCCAGTTAGTGTGAGGAGTGTGAGAGGTAACCCCAGTTAGTTTGAGGAGGGTGGGAGATAACCCAGTTAGTGTGAGGAGGGTGAGAGATAACCCAAGTTAGTGTGAGGAGGGTGGGAGATAACCCAGTTAGTGGGAGGAGGGTGAGAGATAACCCCAGTTAGTGTAAGGAGGGTGAGAGATAACCCAAGTTAGTGTGAGGAGGGTGGGAGATAACCCCAGTTAGTGTGAGGAGGGTGAGAGATAACCCCAGTTAGTGTGAGGAGGGTGAGAGATAACCTAGTTAGTGTGAGGAGGGTGAGAGATAACCCAGTTGGTGTGAGGAGGGTGAGAGATAACCCAAGTTAGTGTGAGGAGGGTGGGAGATAACCCCAGTTAGTTTGAGGAGGGTGAGAGATAACCCCAGTTAGTGTGAGGAGGGTGGGAGATAACCCAGTTAGTGTGAGGAGGGTGAGAGATAACCCAAGTTAGTGTGAGGAGGGTGGGAGATAACCCCAGTTAGTGTGAGGAGGGTGGGAGATAACCCCAGTTAGTGTAAGGAGGGTGAGAGATAACCCAAGTTAGTGTGAGGAGGGTGGGAGATAACCCTAGTTAGTGTGAGGAGGGTGGGAGATAACCCCAGTTAGTGTGAGGATGGTGAGAGATAACCCCAGTTAGTGTGAGGAGGGTGAGAGATAACCCCAGTTAGTGTGAGGAGGGTGGGAGATAACCCCAGTTAGTGTGAGGAGGGTGGGAGATAACCCCAGTTAGTGTGAGGATGGTGAGAGATAACCCCAGTTAGTGTGAGGAGGGTGAGAGATAACCCCAGTTAGTGTGAGGAGGGTGGGAGATAACCCCAGTTAGTGTGAGGAGGGTGGGAGATAACCCCAGTTAGTGTGAGGAGGGTGAGAGATAACCCCAGTTAGTGTGAGGAAGGTGGGAGATAACCCCAGTTAGTGTGAGGAGGGTGAGAGATAACCCCAGTTAGTGTGAGGAGGGTGGGAGATAACCCCATTTAGTGTGAGGAGGGTGGGAGATAACCCAGTTAGTTTGAGGGGGGTGGGAGATAACCCCAGTTAGTTTGAGGGGGGTGGGAGATAACCCCAGTTAGTTTGAGGGGGGTGGGAGATAACCCCAGTTAGTGTGAGGAGGGTGGGAGATAACCCCATTTAGAGTGAGGAGGGTGAGAGATAACCCCAGTTAGTGTGAGGAGGGTGGGAGATAACCCCATTTAGAGTGAGGAGGGTGAGAGATAACCCCATTTAGAGTGAGGGGGGTGAGAGATAACCCCATTTAGAGTGAGGAGGGTAAGAGATAACCCAAGTTAGTGTGAGGAGGGTGAGAGATACCCCAGTTAGTGTGAGGAGGGTGAGAGATACCCCAGTTGGTGTGAGGAGGGTGTGAGATACCCCAGTTAGTGTGAGGAGGGTGAGAGATACCCCAGTTGGTGTGAGGAGGGTGTGAGATACCCCAGTTAGTGTGAGGAGGGTGAGAGATAACCTCAGTTAGTGTGAGGAGGGTGAGAGCATTTGACTGTCTCTGTCCCGTAGCTCTGTTCAAAAAGTTCTCCCCTCTCGCTCTCTTAACTCAGCTCTGACGGTCTCCAGGCTCCTGTGAAACAGTTTCACAACACAGCTTGAGGCTGAGAGAGAGAGAGAGAGAGAGAGAGAGAGAGAGAGAGAGAGAGAGAGAGAGAGAGAGAGAGAGAGAGAGAGAGAGAGAGAGAGACGGAGACGGAGAGAGAGACGGAGAGAGACTCAGTGACAAGTCAGCAATGAATGGAAAGTGACCATGTTGACTGGATGTGTTTGGTATACAACTGGTATAAAACCATACAACTGGTTGTAGACAGGAACCACGTATTCAAGGAGGGATATCCATGGTGTATCCACCATCAAAGCCTCTGGTATGACTGCCTCTCTCTCTCTCTCTCTGTGACAATCTTTAAACCAATAAGGTAGTTTGGCGATATTATCACTAATTATGGTGCCATAAATCTATAGGTCGTCATTCAGTGAATGCATTATTTGTGTCCTGCCAGGTGCCAACTAAGCACTTCCGACTTCATCTTCCGGTGTGTCTCTTTCTTGCGCCCCTCCCTGAGGTGACGTAATGTAAATGTACATTGAAACCGTTTCATTGGTGGTTGGGCCGTGCGCTCAGAGATTCAGAGGAGGGGAATTCTCCTCCTCCCCATCACTGTCGCCGGGATACTGCTGGTAAGATGCCCTTTAAAATGATATTCATTGTTTTCTTTGGTTAAGAATAACTCTATTTGTACGATTAACATCAATATATTTAGTGCTTAGAGAGGACAAAGGATTTTTAATTGTGTCAATCAGTTTGAATCTTTATAATTGTTCGACCCAGTGTTTGTGGTTTCTGTCGGAAACTAACCTCTAATTACACTACACACGAGGATGACCATCGAATTCCAGACGGTATTCAACTATTGAGTGTACTACAGCGCGAGCATCGTGTAGATTACACCTTTTATCTGTCACTCGGTTCTTTTATTTGCGGGTTTATCCGTTCCATCCGGTTGAGTGAAGTCTCATCGAACGTGTCGGACGGCAGTGGTGGAATGACTGCCACGAGCCTGACAGATATTCAAAACACTTTCCCTCGAGCCTTGTCTCGACGATGTTTACTTCTAGAGGTCAGGGCTCCGAAGAATCCTGTCTTTAAACGAGAGAGAGAGAGAGGGAAGGATAAAGAGAGAGAGAGAGAGGGAAGGATAAAGAGAGAGAGAGGGAAGGATAAAGAGAGAGAGAGGGAAGGATAGAGAGAGAGAGAGAGAGAGAGAGAATATAATGCAATTTAATTGGCTGATGATATTTCCAATTACTGCAGCCATTCCCTGCGTGCGTGCGGGCTAGTAGCCTCGTCGGATGGTGTTGGGAGATGCACATGCTGGATGTAGATGGTTTGCCTCTACTGCCACTTTATAGTGGGTGGATTGGGGCCAGTGTTATTATGAAGGTGCCCTTTACATAAATATTCATTTCAGATATGCTCTATATTTAAACACCTCTCAAAATAGAATGTCCTCTCGTTTAGCCTACTTGGGTCTACTTTCAAGAAACGCATGAAAGCAAATCACCTCGGCTTTCTCGGGCTTCTTTTTCTTTTGCGTTTGTACTTAAAATAACGACGTGTTCACTGGATTATTTTTCAGGCAGAAGAACACAGCGCAAGGGAGGTCTGGGTGATGTGGATGTAAACTAGGCTATTGGACTGAACGTCCATCCTCTCTATATGACACCATGAACCCTGCCTCGGGCGGCGCTGCCGACTCCCGCAGCCAGCTAGACAATAGCAACAGAAAGCAGCCGCAACAGCGCGCTGCCTCCCCGGCTGGCGGCAAAGACATTGGATCTAAAGAGACACCGAAAAGCAGCACTCCGTCAAAGAGCATCACGTCAAAGCAGTGCGGAGGAGGGAGAGGCAGCCGCGGCAGCTCCCCGGTCTCCACGGCAACCAGCAAAGACAGACTGTCTTCTTCTTCTTCTTCCAAAGGCGCGGCAAGCGTGGCAGGCGCGACCCCTGTCCAGTCCGCTGGTGCTGAAATCCATACGTTGACCAGGGCGGCGGCGGCGGCTGGGAGCGGCAGAGGAGCGGCAGAGGAGCGCAGTAGTCAGTCTGAAGACTCGCGTTGTACTGATATATCGTGTTTGAAGGGGGATACAACACGGGTTGTTTCTGATCAGCCTTGTTCATCCAAATCTCCTAAATTGAAGAACAATAACCCGAGAAGAGGGGGAGGAGAAGGCGAGGCTAGCAGCACAGCTACCGGCAACAAAAAGAGCTCCGGCAAGAGCAGTGTGGGCTGCGGCCCTGGCTTCTGGAGAGAGGGATGTTTGCAGTCTGAGCTGATCCAGTTTCACCTGAATAAAAGCTTAAAGAAAGGAGGAGGAAAGATGAAGACGAAGACACCGTCTCCCCCGGAGCCGGTCACGGAAACGGCGGAACCAGAGGATCTCTCCCCTGAGGCCATCGTTAACGAGCCCGAGCCGGTACCTGAGCCCGACCAGCTATTTCAGGAGGAGATAGAGAAACTAGAGGATGAAAATGACGAGCTAAAGGTATGTCTATATGTCTGCCACTGTCACGTCTGTATGAGTTTAAATAACAAACTAGAGGATGAAAATGACGAGCTAAAGGTATGTCTATATGTCTGCCACTGTCACGTCTGTATGAGTTTAAATAACAAACTAGAGGATGAAAATGACGAGCTAAAGGTATGTCTATATGTCTGCCACTGTCACGTCTGTATGAGTTTAAATAACAAACTAGAGGATGAAAATGACGAGCTAAAGGTATGTCTATATGTCTGCCACTGTCACGTCTGTATGAGTTTAAATAACAAACTAGAGGATGAAAATGACGAGCTAAAGGTATGTCTATATGTCTGCCACTGTCACGTCTGTATGAGTTTAAATACCAGCATGTTTTAGCAGCCTATGCTTTATACAGGAAGTAAATGAGGATGGCAGGTTGGGGGGGGGGGTTCCGGAGAGGGGCTATGCCCCTGTCCATAATTTTGAGAAATTTGCATAAAAAAAAAAAACGGAAACAGCTTTTTCCGGCAATCTAGAGCCATAATCATTATGCTTAATTACATGTCCAAAATATGTATTTTGTTCTGCATATCTAAGCATTTTGAGATGTCTGTATCCTCCTGAATGGTGGTTCTTTACTAAAGAAACTAAATATGATTTCCTGCATCTCTGCTCAAATCTTGGTAGAAAGATTGAAAGGAATATGAGTCTTATTCAGTATATGTAGTTATTGCCTGATTTTCTAAAGTCTACCAACCTTGCCAGCAGGCATGCCAACTAAGATAGTTAGACAAGCTAGCTACTGAAAATGTCTCCTTGGTAGCTAGTTATGAGGTTGGGAGATTGGCAACCTATCTGGGCTAGCTAAAGACAACTTCATAAAATTGCTTCATAAAAGTTGCAAGTATTATTACAGAGAAACAACGAACAAAAAATATGTATAATAAAAAAACAATACTTAACAACAACAACAACAACAAAAAATCTGAGGGGCACCCCTATGCCCCTATGCCCCTATGCCCCTGTGCCCCTATGCCCCTATGCCCCTATGCCCCTATGCCCCTATGCCCCTGTGCCCCTATGCCCCTATGCCCCTATGCCCCTGTGCCCCTATGCCCCTGTGCCCCTATGCCCCTGTGCCCCTATGCCCCTATGCCCCTGTGCCCCTATGCCCCTATGCCCCTGTGCCCCTATGCCCCTGTGCCCCTATGCCCCTGTGCCCCTATGCCCCTGTGCCCCTATGCCCCTATGCCCCTGTGCTCCTATGCCCCTATGCCTCTGTACCCCTATGCCCCTATGCCTCTGTACCCCTATGCCCCTATGCCCCTGTGCCCCTATGCCCCTATGCCCCTATGCCCCTATGCCCCTGTGCCCCTATGCCCCTATGCCCCTGTACCCCTATGCCCCTATGCCTCTGTACCCCTATGCCCCTGTGCCCCTATGCCCCTGTGCCCCTATGCCCCTGTGCCCCTATGCCCCTATGCCCCTGTGCCCCTGTGCCCCTGTGCCCCTATGCCCCTGTGCCCCTATGCCCCTGTGCCCCTATGCCCCTGTGCCCCTATGCCCCTGTGCCCCTATGCCCCTGTGCCCCTATGCCTCTGTACCCCTATGCCCCTATGCCCCTGTGCCCCTGTGCCCCTGTGCCCCTGTGCCCCTATGCCCCTATGCCCCTGTGCCCCTGTGCCCCTGTGCCCCTGTGCCCCTGTGCCCCTGTGCCCCTATGCCCCTGTGCCCCTGTGCCCCTGTGCCCCTGTGCCCCTGTGCCATCTGTGCCCCTGTGCCCCTATGCCCCTGTGCCCCTGTGCCCCTGTGCCCCTGTGCCCCTGTGCCCCTATACCCCTGTGCCCCTGTGCCCCTGTGCCACTGTGCCACTGTGCCCCTGTGCCCCTGTGCCCCTGTGCCCCTGTGCCCCTGTGCCCTTATGCCCCTGTGCCCCTGTGCCCCTATGCCCCTGTGCCCCTATGCCCCTATGCCCCTGTGCCCCTGTGCCCCTGTGCCCTTATGCCCCTATGCCCCTATGCCCCTGTGCCCCTGTGCCCCTGTGCCCCTATGCCCCTGTGCCCTTATGCCCCTGTGCCCCTGTGCCCCTGTGCCCCTGTGCCCCTGTGCCCCTATGCCCCTATGCCCCTATGCCCCTGTGCCCCTGTGCCCCTATGGGCATGACGCCTTTGCTGTTGCATCTATAATGTTTTTATTGATGATCTAATTGCTGTGTCCCTCTCCATCTTTCTCTCTCTCATTCGTTCCCATTAGACGGAGATAGAGGAGATGAGAGCGGAGATGGACGAGATGAGAGACACGTTCTATGAAGAGGACGCCTGCCAGCTGCAGGACATGCGTCGCGAGCTGGAGCGAGCCAATAAGAACTGCCGGATTCTCCAGTACCGTCTGAGGAAGGCGGAGAGGAAGAGGATGAGGTTTGCTCAGACCGGAGAGGTAGACGGAGAGCTACTGAGAGCCCTGGAGCAGGACTTGAAGGTAAGGCGCTGTCTAGACTCTAGGATAACTATTTTTGGCTCGGGTTAAAAACCTCTTAAGGATCCGTGCCGTTTAAAAAAACCCCGCCTAAAATCACATACTCAAATCTAACTTCCTGTAGCTCAGGACCTGAAGCAAGGGTATGCATATTATTGATACCATTTGAAAGGAAACACTTTGAAGTTTGTGGATATGTGAAATGAATGTAAGAAAATATAACACATTAGATCTGGTAAAAGAAAATTCAAAGAAAAAAACAACTGTTTTTTTGTATTTTTTTGTACCATCATCTTTGATATAAGAGAAAGGCCATAATGTATTATTCCAGCACAGGCACAATTTAGATTTTAGCCACTAGATGGCAGCAGTGGATGTGCAAAGTTTTACACTGATCCAATGAACCATTGTATTTCAGTGAGGGGCCAAGCCTCGAGACACCCACAACTTGTTTATTCATCAAAACCAAGCCCTTTCGCGCCAACGCCAACAAGTGCGCCGATAATTGTGATAGTGAAAATAGCAGAAATATTTCTGACACACCAATGAACCTATAGCGCTACTGCCTGCGCTTAGATTTACCAATGTGTTAGGTTTGTTAAAATACCTGAAGTTGTCAAGACTCTATATGTCATAGGGTAATGTTATCTAGACTCTATATGTCATAAGGTGTGACCTGAAGGTAATGTTGTCTAGACTCTATATGTCATAGGGTGTGACCTGAAGGTAATGTTGTCTAGACTCTATATGTCATAGGGTGTGACCTGAAGGTAATGTTGTCTAGACTCTATATGTCATAGGGTGTGACCTGAAGGTAATGTTGTCTAGACTCTATATGTCATAGGAAGTGACCTGAAGGTAATGTTGTCTAGACTCTATATGTCATAGGGTTTGACCTGAAGGTAATGTTGTCTAGACTCTATATGGCATAGGGTAATGTTGTCTAGACTCTATATGTCATAGGGTAATGTTGTCTAGACTCTATATGTCATAGGGTAATGTTGTCTAGACTCTATATGTCATAGGGTAATGTTGTCTAGACTCTATATGTCATAGGGTAATGTTGTCTAGACTCTATATGTCATAGGGTGTGACCTGAAGGTAATGTTGTCTAGACTCTATATGTCATAGGGTAATGTTGTCTAGACTCTATATGTCATAGGGTGTGACCTGAAGGTAATGTTGTCTAGACTCTATATGTCATAGGGTGTGACCTGAAGGTAATGTTGTCTAGACTCTATATGTCATAGGGTTTGACCTGAAGGTAATGTTGTCTAGACTCTATATGTCATAGGGTAATGTGGTCTAGACTCTATATGTCATAGGGTGTGACCTGAAGGTAATGTTGTCTAGACTCTATATGTCATAGGGTAATGTTGTCTAGACTCTATATGTCATAAGGTAATGATGTCTAGACTCTATATGTCATAAGGTGTGACCTGAAGGTAATGTTGTCTAGACTCTATATGTCATAGGGTTTGACCTGAAGGTAATGTTGTCTAGACTCTATATGTCATAGGGTAATGTTGTCTAGACTCTATATGTCATAAGGTAATGATGTCTAGACTCTATATGTCATAGGGTAATGTTATCTAGACTCTATATGTCATAAGGTGTGACCTGAAGGTAATGTTGTCTAGACTCTATATGTCATAGGGTGTGACCTGAAGGTAATGTTGTCTAGACTCTATATGTCATAGGGTGTGACCCGAAGGTAATGTTGTCTAGACTCTATATGTCATAGGGTGTGACCTGAAGGTAATGTTGTCTAGACTCTATATGTCATAGGGTGTGACCTGAAGGTAATGTTGTCTAGACTCTATATGTCATAGGGTAATGTTGTCTAGACTCTATATGTCATAGGGTAATGTTGTCTAGACTCTATATGTCATAGGGTAATGTTGTCTAGACTCTATATGTCATAGGGTAATGTTGTCTAGACTCTATATGTCATAGGGTAATGTTGTCTAGACTCTATATGTCATAGGGTGTGACCTGAAGGTAATGTTGTCTAGACTCTATATGTCATAGGGTAATGTTGTCTAGACTCTATATGTCATAGGGTGTGACCTGAAGGTAATGTTGTCTAGACTCTATATGTCATAGGGTGTGACCTGAAGGTAATGTTGTCTAGACTCTATATGTCATAGGGTTTGACCTTAAGGTAATGTTGTCTAGACTCTATATGTCATAGGGTAATGTGGTCTAGACTCTATATGTCATAGGGTGGGACCTGAAGGTAATGTTGTCTAGACTCTATATGTCATAGGGTAATGTTGTCTAGACTCTATATGTCATAAGGTAATGATGTCTAGACTCTATATGTCATAGGGTGTGACCTGAAGGTAATGTTGTCTAGACTCTATATGTCATAGGGTGTGACCTGAAGGTAATGTTGTCTAGACTCTATATGTCATAGGGTTTGATCTGAAGGTAATGTTGTCTAGACTCTATATGTCATAGGGTAATGTTGTCTAGACTCTATATGTCATAAGGTAATGATGTCTAGACTCTATATGTCATAAGGTAATGTTGTCTAGACTCTATATGTCATAAGGTAATGTTGTCTAGACTCTATATGTCATAAAGTAATGTTGTCTAGACTCTATATGTCATAGGGTAATGTTGTCTAGACTCTATATGCCATAGGGTGTGACCTGAAGGTAATGTTGTCTAGACTCTATATGTCATAGGGTAATGTTGTCTAGAATCTATATGTCATAGGGTGTGGCCTGAAGGTAATGTTGTCTAGTCTCTATATGTCATAGGGTGTGACCTGAAGGTAATGTTGTCTAGTCTCTATATGTCATAGGGTGTGACCTGAAGGTAATGTTGTCTAGTCTCTATATGTCATAGGGTGTGACCTGAAGGTAATGTTATCTAAACTCTATATGTCATAAGGTGTGACCTGAAGGTAATGTTGTCTAGTCTCTATATGTCATAAGGTGTGACCTGAAGGTAATGTTGTCTAGACTCTATATGTCATAGGGTGTGACCTGAAGGTAATGTTGTCTAGTCTCTATATGTCATAGGGTGTGACCTGAAGGTAATGTTGTCTAGACTCTATATGTCATAGGGTGTGACCTGAAGGTAATGTTATCTAAACTCTATATGTCATAAGGTGTGACCTGAAGGTAATGTTGTCTAGTCTCTATATGTCATAGGGTGTGACCTGAAGGTAATGTTATCTAAACTCTATATGGCATAAGGTGTGACCTGAAGGTAATGTTGTCTAGTCTCTATATGTCATAAGGTGTGACCTGAAGGTAATGTTGTCTAGACTCTATATGTCATAGGGTGTGACCTGAAGGTAATGTTGTCTAGTCTCTATATGTCATAGGGTGTGACCTGAAGGTAATGTTATCTAAACTCTATATGTCATAAGGTAATGTTATCTAGACTCTATATGTCATAGGGTTTCTGCAGCATTGAAGGTCTCCAAGAACACAGTGGCCTCCATCATTCTTAAATGGAAGAAGTTTGGAACCACCAAGACTCTTCCTAGAGCTGGCCACCCGGCCAAACTGAGCAATCGGGGGGAAAGGGGCTTGGTCAGGGAGGTGACCAAGAACCAGATGGTCACTCTGACAGGGCTCAAGAGTTCCTCTGTGGAGATGGGAGAACCTTCCAGAAGCACAACAATCTCTGCAGCAGTCCACCAATCAGGCCTTTATGGTAGAGTGGCCAGGTGGAAGCCACTCCTCAGGAAAAGGCACATGACAGCCCGCTTGGAGTTTGCCAAAAGGCACCTAAAGGACTCTGAGACCATGAGAAACAAGATTCTCTGGTCTGATGAAACTAAGATTGGACTCCTTGGCCTGAATGCCAAGTGTCACGTCTGGAGGAAACCTGGCAGCATCTCTACGGTGAAGCATGGTGGTGGCAGCATCATGCTGTGGGGATGTTTTTCAGTGGCAGGGACTGGGAAACTAGTCAGGATCGAGGGAAAGATGAACGGAGCAAAGTACAGAGAGATCCTTGATGAAAACCTGCTCCAGAGCACTCAGGACCTCAGACTGGGGTGAAGGTTCACCTTCCAACAGGACGACAACCCTAAGCACACAGCCAAGACATCGCAGGAGTGGCCTCGGGACAAGTCTCTGAATGTCCTTGAGTGGCCCAACCAGAGCCCGGACTTGAACCCGATCAAACATCGCTGGAGAGACCTGAAAATAGCTGTGCAGCAACGCTCCCCATCCAATCTGACAGAGCTTGAGAGGATTGGCAGAGAAGAATGGGAGAAACTCCCCAAATACAGGTGTGCCAAGTTTGTAGCGTCATACCCAAGAAGACTCGTGGCTGTGATCACTGACAAAGGTGCTTCAACAAAGTACTGAGTAAGGGGTCTGAATACTTATGTAAATGTGGTATTTCTGGGGGTTTTAAAACTTGTTTTTGCTTTGTCATTGTGGAGTATTGTGTGTAGATTGATGAGGGGAAAAAACCATTGAATCCATTTTAGAACAAGGCTGTAATGTAACAGAATGTGGTAAAGGTCAAGGGGTCTGAATACTTTCAGAATGGACTGTAGACTAATAGACCATGGCCCATCTCTCTCCCCTCCCTCCCTCCCCCCTCCCTCCCTGTCTCTCTCCCCCTCCCTCCCTGTCTCTCTCTCTCCCTCCCTCTCCCTCCCTGTCTGTCTCCCTCCCCTTCCCTCCCTGTCTCTCTCCCCCTCTCCCCTTCCCTCCCTGTATCTCTCCCCCTCTCCCCTTCCCTCCCTGTCTCTCTCCCCCTCCATCCCTGTCTCCCTCCCCTTCCCTCTCCCTCCCTGTCTCTCTCCCTCCCCCTCTCCCCTTCCCTTTCCCCCTCCCTCCCTGTCTTTCTCCCTCTCCCCTTCCCTCTCCCTCCCTGTCTGTCTCCCTCCCTCTCCCTCCCTCTCCCTCTCCCTCTCCCTCCCTGTCTGTGTCCATCCCTGTCTCCCCCCCCTTCCCTCTCCCTCCCTGTCTTTCTCCCTCTCCCCTTCCCTTTCCCCTTCCTTCCTTCCTTCCCTCCCTCCCTCCCTCCCTCCCTCCCTCCCTCCCTCCCTCCCTCCCTGTCTTTCTCCCTCTCCCCTTCCCTCTCCCTCCCTCCCTGTCTCTCTCCCTCTCCCTCCCTCCCTCCCTCCCTCCCTCCCTCCCTCCCTCCCTCTCCCCTTCCCTCTCCCTCCCTGTCTCTCTCCCTCTCCCTCCCTGTCTCTCTGCCCCTCCCTGTCTCACTCCCCCTTAACTAGGTAGCGAAGGATGTATCAGTGCGTCTGCACCATGAGTTGGAGAACGTGGAGGAGAAAAGGACGAAGACGGAGGAGGAGAACGAGCAGCTAAGGCAAAAGCTGATAGAGGTGGAGGTGACCAAACAGGCCCTGCAAAACCAACTGGAGAAGGCCAAAGAGGTGATGGGGGAGGGACAGGGAGGGTTAGGGTGGTGGGTTAGGGTTAGGTGGAGGTGACCGAGCAGGCCCTGAACAACCAGCTGGAGAAGGAGGTGAGGAGGGGAAGGGAGGGAAGGGATGAGGTGGGGGGGACAGGGAGGGTTAGGGGTAGACAGGGGAGGGTTTGGGTGGTGGGTTAGGGTTAGGGTTAGGTGGAGGTGACCGAGCAGGCCCTGCAAAACCAACTGGAGAAGGCAAGGAGGTGATGAGGGGGAGGGAAGGGGTGAGGTGGGGGGGACAGGGAGGGTTAGGGTGGTGGGTTAGGTGGAGGTGACCGAGCAGGCCCTGCACAACCAGCTGGAGAAGGAGGTGATGAGGACACCTGTTGTCAGGGAGGGCAAGGTTCTGCAGTGTCATGTGACCGGCTGGATTCAAACCCAGGTCTCCTGCGTGCCATAACACTGTGTTAGCCTGCCGAGCTAAAGCCGAGACGTTAGCTCAGGGAGTTTTAACACAAGGGTCTGGTTACTCATCACAAGCTTGTTAGTTAAGAGGTTCTGAGAGTTATGTTTTAATGATTGACAGTCTGTCTGTAAAGCACATTTAACTGTCCACAACAGGTTCCATCAGTCATGTACAACAGTTAACAGGTCTATTATAATACAGGCCAGGTCTACAGGCCAGGTCTACAGGCCAGGTCTACAGGCCAGGTCTACAGGCCAGGTCTATTATAATACAGGCCAGGTCTACAGGCCAGGTCTATTATAATACAGGCCAGGTCTACAGGCCAGGTCTACAGGCCAGGTCTACAGGCCAGGTATTAATATAATACAGGCCAGGTCTACAGGCCAGGTCTACAGGCCAGGTCTATTATAAAACTGGTCATGTCTACAGGCCAGGTATTAATATAATACAGGCCAGGTCTATTATAAAACTGGTCATGTCTACAGGCCAGGTCTACAGGCCAGGTACTAATATAATACAGGCCAGGTCTATTATAATACAGACTGGGCTGATGATGTCATCTTTATTCTGTGCAGCTGTCGCTGAAGAGGAGAGGAGGCAGGGATGTTCAGAAAGAGAAGAGGATCCCACAGACTCCAATAGAGGCACGACACTATGTTCAACAATGTTGTTATTCGTCAAACTATAACGACGAGAGACCAAAACCAAAAACATATATATATATTCTTCTGCTCTACTCAGGAGGACAACGAAGATCTGAAATGCCAGCTAGCCTTCATCAAGGAGGAAGCCGTTTTAATGAGGAAGAAGATGGCTAAAATTGACAAGGAGAAGGACCGGCTGGAACACGAGCTGCAGAAGTACCGCTCGTTCTACGGGGACGTGGACAGTCCTGGGCCCAAGGGAGAGGCTGGGGGACCCGCTACCACCCGGGAGTCAGAGCTGAAACTGAGACTGAGACTGGTGGAGGAGGAAGCCAACATCCTGGGGAGGAAGATCGTAGAGCTGGAGGTGGAGAATAGAGGACTGAAGGCTGAACTGGAGGACATGAGAGACAGGTAAGGAGGGAGGGTAGGGAGGGAGGGAGGGAATAGGGGACTGAAGGCTGAACTGGAGGACATGAGAGGGAGGGATTGAGGGAGGGAGGGAGGGATTGAGGGAGGGAGGGAGGGAATAGGGGACTGAAGGCTGAACTGGAGGAGAGGAGAGACAGGGAGGGAGGGAGGGAGGGAGGGAGGGAGGGAGGGAGGGAGGGAGGGAGGGAGGTGGAGAATAGAGGACTGAGGCCTGAACTGGAGGACATGAGAGACAGGTAGGTAGGTAGGTAGGTAGGGAGGGAGGGAGGGAGGGAGGGAGGGAGGTGGAGAATAGGGAACTGAAGGCTGAACTGGAGGACATGAGAGACAGGGAGGGAGGGAGGGAGGGAGGGAGGGAGGGAGGGGGGGAGGGAGGGAGGGAGGGAGGTGGAGAATAGGGGACTGAAGGCTGAACTGGAGGACATGAGACAGGTAGGGAGGGAGGGAGGGAATAGGGGACTGAAGGCTGAACTGGAGGACATGAGAGACAGGTAGGGAGGGAGGTAGGGAGGGAGGGAGGGAGGGAGGGAATAGGGGACTGAAGGCTGAACTGGAGGAGAGGAGAGGAGAGGGAGGGAGGGAGGGAGGGAGGGAGGGAGGGAGGGAGGGAGGGAGGGAGGGAGGGAGGGAGGGAGGGAGGGAGGTGGAGAATAGGGAACTGAAGGCTGAACTGGAGGACATGAGAGACAGGGAGGGAGGGAGGGAGGGAGGGAGGGAGGTGGAGAATAGGGGACTGAAGGCTGAACTGGAGAACATGAGAGACAGGTAGGGAGGGAGGGAGGGAGGGAGGGAATAGGGGACTGAAGGCTGAACTGGAGGAGAGGAGAGGAGAGGAGAGGGAGGGAGGGAGGGAGGGAGGGAGGGATGGAGGGAGGTGGAGAATAGGGAACTGAAGGCTGAACTGGAGGACATGAGAGGGAGGGAGGGAGGGAGGGAGGGAGGGAGGGAGGGAGGGAGGGAGGGAGATGGAGAATAGGGGACTGAAGGCTGAACTGGAGGAGAGGAGAGACAGGGAGGGAGGGAGGGAGGGAGGGAGGGAGGGAGGGAGGGAGGGAGGGAGGGAGGGAATAGGGGACTGAAGGCTGAACTGGAGGAGAGGAGAGACAGGGAGGGAGGGAGGGAGGTGGAGAATAGAGGACTGAGGCCTGAACTGGAGAAGAGGACAGACAGACAGACAGACAGACAGACAGGGAGGGAGGGAGGGAGGGAGGGAGGGAGTGAGGGAGGGAGGGAGGGAGGGGGAGGGAGGGAGGGAATAGAGGACTGAGGCTTGAACTGGAGGAGAGACACGGAGGCCCAAACCCCTAAACCCTAAACCCCAAACCCTAAACCCTACGCCCTATAGACTGGATGTACTTGTGGAGATCTGAGAGGATTTGACAGGTGTCAGCAATATGGTAGTAGCACCACCCTGCTCTCTGATAGGCTTGATAAAAGTTTCACCATATTGCTTATACCAATCAAATCCTCTCAGATATATATCTTTGTAAATAAACAAGATACATTTCATTGATTGATGTATTGATTGGTTGATATATTGATTGATGTATTGATTGTTGATATATTGATTGTTGATATATTGATTGATGTGTTGATTGATGTGTTGATTGATGTGTTGACTGATGTGTTGATTGATGTATTGATTGATGTATTGATTGATGCATTGATTGATGTATTGATTGATGTATTGATTGATGCGTTGATTGATGCATTGATTGATGTATTGATTGATGTATTGATTGACTGATGCATTGATTGATGTATTGATTGATGTATTGATTGATGCATTGATTGATGCGTTGATTGATGCATTGATTGATGTATTGATTGATGTATTGATTGATTTATGTATTGATTGATGTGTTGATTGACGTGTTGATTGATTGATGTATTGATTGATGTGTTGAATGATTGATGTGTTGGTTGATGTATTGATTGATGTATTGATTGATTGATTGATGTGTTGATTGGTGTGTTGATTGATGTGTTGATTGATTGATGTATTGATTGATGTATTGATTGATGTATTGATTGATTGATGAATTGATTGACGTGTTGATTGATGTATTGATTGATGTATTGATTGATGTATTGATTGATGTATTGATTGATGTATTGATTGATGTATTGATTGATTGATGAATTGATTGACGTGTTGATTGATGTATTGATTGATGTATTGATTGATGTATTGATTGATTGATGTATTGATTGATGTATTGATTGATGTATTGATTGATTGATGCATTGATTGACGTGTTGATTGATGCATTGCCAGGGATGAGGTGGCTGGAGGCTCGGCTGAGCATGGCTGCAGCAGGGAGCAGGGAGAGGAACTCAGGGAGCTGAGACAGCAGCTACAGCTGGTGGAGGACGAGGCAGAGCTACTTAGGAGGAACCTGCAGGACTCAGAGGAGGACAACAACAAGGTGGCTCCCAAATGGCACCCTATTCCCTATGTAGTGCACTTACTACTGCAGGATGTAGAGGAGAACAACAGGGTTATTCCCAAATGGCACCCTATTCCCTATATAGTGCACTACTTTAGACCAGGGACCAAAGGGCTCTGATTGAAACTAGTGTGCTATATAGGGAATAGGGTGCAATTTGGAAAGCTGCTGTTTACATTCTACGTGTGGGTCATATAGTAGAGTATTTGTCGTTACTGATCACATTTAGCTCTCTCTCAACACCCCCTCGTAGTAACGTATCATCAGGCCAAATGGCCCCTCATAAGGTTTACCGTGTATCTCCTGGGGGAAGGCCACCTGGTCTCATAAGGTTTACCGTGTATCTCCTGGGGGAAGGACACCTGGTCTCATAAGGTTTACCATGTATCTCCTGGGTTGAAGGACACCTGGTCTCATAAGGTTTACCGTGTATCTCCTGGGGGAAGGACACCTGGCCTCATAAGGTTTACCGTGTATCTCCTGGGGGAAGGACACCTGGTCTCATAAGGTTTACCGTGTATCTCCTGGGGGAACAGGACACGTACCCCAGGTTGAGAACCACAGATGTAACAGACGTTCTTTAGTCCAGAGCCATTTTACAGTCAGCGATGGCTGTGTTCCCATGAGGTCTGCTCCTGTTTGACAGAAGGTAGTTTTATAATTAAAGTACATCCTGTTTCAATCCCCCCCCCCCCCCCCCCCCCACGCTACTAAATCTTTCTTTTAGGTGACGGGAGAGCTGAACAAGCTGAAGTACAAGGAGGGCTCCAGGCACGGCGCTGGTGGTGGAGGAGGTGGTGCCGGGGCGGCTGCAGACCGGGCCAAGGTGGAGGTCCTGCAGGAGGAGCTAAAGGCTGCCAGGCTACAGATCAACGAGCTGAGTGGCAAGGTGAGGCATCGTGATGGACTACACTACCCACGATGCTCTGTGTATTTTTTTTTTATTTTCTGGCAAGGTTGGGGCCATTTCGATTTTAATTCCTTCAATTCAGGTAGTTACCTGGAATTCAAAATTCTCTCAATGTTTCTCTGTGAGAACATGTTGGAAGTGGAATTTCAGTTTACTTCCTGAATTGATTGAATTGAAATGAAGCTGACAGTTGAAGCGAACATAATGCTATCCATCTCTAACGCTAACATAATGCTATCCATCTCTGACGCTAACATAATGCTATCCATCTCTGACGCTAACATAATGCTATCCATCTCTGATGCTAACATAATGCTATCCATCTCTGACGCTAACATAATGCTATCCATCTCTGACGCTAACATAATGCTATCCATCTCTGACGCTAACATAATGCTATCTATCTCTGACGCTAACATAATGCTATCCATCTCTGACGCTAACATAATGCTATCCATCTCTGACGCTAACATAATGCTATCCATCTCTGATGCTAACATAATGCTATCCTGTCTCTAACGCTAACATAATGCTATCTATCTCTGACGCTAACATAATGCTATCCATCTCTGACGCTAACATAATGCTATCTATCTCTGACGCTAACATAATGCTATCTATCTCTGACGCTAACATAATGCTATCCTGTCTCTGACGCTAACATAATGCTATCCATCTCTGACGCTAACATAATGCTATCTATCTCTGACGCTAACATAATGCTATCCATCTCTGACGCTAACATAATGCTATCCTGTCTCTGACGCTAACATAATGCTATCTATCTCTGACGCTAACATAATGCTATCTATCTCTGACGCTAACATAATGCTATCCATCTCTGACGCTAACATAATGCTATCCTGTCTCTGACGCTAACATAATGCTATCTATCTCTGACGCTAACATAATGCTATCCATCTCTGACGCTAACATAATGCTATCCATCTCTGACGCTAACATAATGCTATCCATCTCTGACACTAACATAATGCTATCCATCTCTAACGCTAACATAATGCTAACCATCTCTGACGCTAACATAATGCTATCCATCTCTGACGCTAACATAATGCTATCCATCTCTGACGCTAACATAATGCTATCCATCTCTGATGCTAACATAATGCTATCCATCTCTGATGCTAACATAATGCTATCCATCTCTGACGCTAACATAATGCTATCCATCTCTGACGCTAACATAATGCTATCCATCTCTAACGCTAACATAATGCTATCCATCTCTGACGCTAACATAATGCTATCCATCTCTGATGCTAACATAATGCTATCCATCTCTGATGCTAACATAATGCTATCCATCTCTGATGCTAACATAATGCTATCCATCTCTAACGCTAACATAATGCTATCCATCTCTGATGCTAACATAATGCTATCCTGTCTCTGACGCTAACATAATGCTATCCATCTCTGACGCTAACATAATGCTATCCTGTCTCTGACGCTAACATAATGCTATCCATCTCCAACGCTAACATAATGCTACCCTGTCTCCTTACCTCTACAGGTGATGCAGATGCAGTATGAGAACCGAGTCCTCCTGTCCAACATGCAGCGCTACGACCTGGCATCACACCTGGGCATCAGGGCCAGCCCCCGGGAAAGTGACGCAGAGAGTGACGGAGGAGACGACGCCTCCACCTCGTCACGCTTCCCACCCCACCGTAAACGAGAAGGCCCCATCGGAGGGGAGAGCGACTCGGACGAGGTGATACAGCATCATGTACCACAGTAACCCATAATGCTTTGTGTATTGAATACGGTGAAAGCTGACAAGCTGACAAGCTAACTTAAGGTTATCCCGTCTCCCCTACCAATCCAGGTGCGTAACATCCGGTGCCTGACCCCCACCCGCACCCTCTACTCCCCCGAGAGCCGCTTCCTCCCCCGCAGCCTGAAGGACCGGCAGCAGATGGTAGACATCCGTATAGAAGCAGAGCGGCTGGGCCGCACCATCGACAGGCTGATAGCAGACACCAGTACCATCATGGCTGAGGCACGGGTCTATATGGTCTCCAACGGGGAGCTTTACGAGGAGGAAGGGAGCACCGTCAGGGAGCACGAGTTGTTGTACAGGATCACCGCTCAGATGAAGGCCTTCAGGAAGGAGCTGCAGGGCTTTATAGACAGACTGGATGTCCCCAAGCCAGAGGACAAAGAGGAGGAACCACTGTCTGTAAGTTGAACAGAGTTAGACACACACCAGGGTTTCCGTAGGCCTTTTGACCCCCCCCCCCTCTTAAATGTCCGGTAAATTAAAATGTCCGGCGCCACATTTCCTAACGGAAACCCTGGCACACACTTACACACACCCATTAGTGCATACACAGTACGTACATACTGTAACGGTTTTGACTTGAGGTTATTTCTAGGGGTGCCAGGTAGGTTGAGCCTACCAGAGAAAGCATTGGTTTCTCCTTTTAGTTTGAGAGGGAATGAGTCCCATCTGGTCCGTCAAGTCACACCAATACAAAGGACTTATTAAAAGTAAGGATGGAAATATACTTTTCATAAACCCCTTAAAACATTGGAAAGAACCTCAAACAAGTGTATTCTTTTGCGTGGTTGTATTAACAACATAAATGATCACACACAACAACACACACACACACACACACACACACACACACACACACACACACACACACACACACACACACACACACACACACACACACACACACACACACACACACACACACACACACACACACATTAGTGCACACACATGCACAGTACACACACACACACATTAGTGCACACACATGCACAGCACGTACACACACACACACACACACACACACACACACACACACACACACACACACACACACACACACACACACACACACACACACACACACACACACACACACACACTAGTGTCTGGAGAAACATGATTGCTACATTGTTTAGTAGATGTATGCATTGTAGACATGTCAGTATTACATCTACTGTAGGACAGGCCTCTATTTGGTCTGAATGTTAGTATTACATCTACTGTAGGACAGGCCTCTATTTGGTCTGAATGTCAGTATTACATCTACTGTAGGACAGGCCTCTATTTGGTCTGAATGTCAGTATTACATCTACTGTAGGACAGGCCTCTATTTGGTCTGAATGTCATTATTACATCTACTGTAGGACAGGCCTCTATTTGGTCTGAATGTCATTATTACATCTACTGTAGGACAGGCCTCTATTTGGTCTGAATGTCAGTATTACATCTACTGTAGGACAGGCCTCTATTTGGTCTGAATGTCAGTATTGTTTAACCTGCTTTTAATCTGTTCTCTCTTCCTGTCTTTCTACCATTCTGTTTTCCTGACTCGTCCTCCTTCTCTGTCCAATTAACCCACCTAGATGTTTCAACCCATCATTCTGCTCATCCTCATCCTCGTCCTGTTCTCTTCACTCTCCTATACCACCATCTTCAAACTCGTCTTCCTCTTTACTCTCTTCTTCGTCCTGTAACGTCCGTCTCACTTTGCATAGACACATATTTTTGTTTAGTCATATTTTTATTTGGTTTTGTATTTTTATTTTGGAACATTCCCGTCTAAGGTCACACGTGATGCGGGACACTATTCCACGTTTCAGCAGTTACTATTTACAAGCTTTCAACACACACTGGAGAAGACCACACGCCTCTGGGGCTGAGACACTGGAGAAGACCACACACCTCTGGGGTTGAGACACTGGAGAAGACCACACACCTCTGGGACTGAGACACTGGAGAAGACCACTCACCTCTGGGGTTGAGACACTGGAGAAGACCACACACCTCTGGGACTGAGACACTGGAGAAGAACACACACCTCTGGGGTTGAGACACTGGAGAAGACCACACACCTCTGGGACTGAGACACTGGAGAAGACCACACACCTCTGGGGCTGAGACACTGGAGAAGACCACACACCTCTGGGGTTGAGACACTGGAGAAGACCACACACCTCTGGGGTTGAGACACTGGAGGAGACCACACACCTCTGGGACTGAGACACTGGAGAAGACCACACACCTCTGGGACTGAGACACTGGAGGAGATCACACACCTCTGGGGCTGAGACACTGGAGAAGACCACACACCTCTGGGACTGAGACACTGAAGGAGACCACACACCTCTGGGGCTGAGACACTGGAGAAGACCACTCACCTCTGGGGCTGAGACACTGGAGAAGACCACACACCTCTGGGACTGAGACACTGGAGAAGATCACACACCTCTGGGACTGAGACACTGGAGAAGATCACACACCTCTGGGACCGAGACACTGGAGAAGACCACACACCTCTGGGACTGAGACACTGGAGAAGACCACACACCTCTGGGGTTGAGACACTGGAGAAGACCACACACCTCTGGGACCGAGACACTGGAGAAGATCACACACCTCTGGGGCTGAGACACTGGAGAAGACCACACACCTCTGGGGCTGAGACACTGGAGGAGACCCCACACCTCTGGGGTTGAGACACTGGAGAAGACCACACACCTCTGCGACTGAGACACTGGAGAAGACCACACGCCTCTGGGGCTGAGACACTGGAGAAGACCACACACCTCTGGGGTTGAGACACTGGAGAAGACCACACACCTCTGGGACTGAGACACTGGAGAAGACCACTCACCTCTGGGGTTGAGACACTGGAGAAGACCACACACCTCTGGGACTGAGACACTGGAGAAGAACACACACCTCTGGGGTTGAGACACTGGAGAAGACCACACACCTCTGGGACTGAGACACTGGAGAAGACCACACACCTCTGGGGCTGAGACACTGGAGAAGACCACACACCTCTGGGGTTGAGACACTGGAGAAGACCACACACCTCTGGGGTTGAGACACTGGAGGAGACCACACACCTCTGGGACTGAGACACTGGAGAAGACCACACACCTCTGGGACTGAGACACTGGAGGAGATCACACACCTCTGGGGCTGAGACACTGGAGAAGACCACACACCTCTGGGACTGAGACACTGAAGGAGACCACACACCTCTGGGGCTGAGACACTGGAGAAGACCACTCACCTCTGGGGCTGAGACACTGGAGAAGACCACACACCTCTGGGACTGAGACACTGGAGAAGATCACACACCTCTGGGACTGAGACACTGGAGAAGATCACACACCTCTGGGACCGAGACACTGGAGAAGACCACACACCTCTGGGACTGAGACACTGGAGAAGACCACACACCTCTGGGGTTGAGACACTGGAGAAGACCACACACCTCTGGGACCGAGACACTGGAGAAGATCACACACCTCTGGGGCTGAGACACTGGAGAAGACCACACACCTCTGGGGCTGAGACACTGGAGGAGACCCCACACCTCTGGGGTTGAGACACTGGAGAAGACCACACACCTCTGCGACTGAGACACTGGAGGAGACCACACACCTCTGGGGTTGAGACACTGGAGGAGACCACACACCTCTGGGGCTGAGACACTGGAGGAGACCACACACCTCTGGGGTTGAGACACTGGAGAAGACCATACACCTCTGGGGTTGAGACACTGGAGAAGACCACACACCTCTGGGACTGAGACACTGGAGGAGACCACACACCTCTGGGGTTGAGACACTGGAGAAGACCACTCACCTCTGGGGAAGACCACACACCTCTGGGGTTGAGACACTGGAGGAGACCACACACCTCTGGGGCTGAGACACTGGAGAAGACCACACACCTCTGGGGTTGAGACACTGGAGGAGACCACACACCTCTGGGGTTGAGACACTGGAGAAGACCACACACCTCTGGGGCTGAGACACTGGAGAAGACCACACACCTCTGGGACCGAGACACTGGAGAAGACCACACACCTCTGCGGTTGAGACACTGGAGAAGACCACACACCTCTGGGACTGAGACACTGGAGGAGACCACACACCTCTGGGACTGAGACACTAGAGAAGACCACACACCTCTGGGACTGAGACACTGGAGAAGACCACTCACCTCTGGGGCTGAGACACTGGAGAAGACCACTCACCTCTGGGGCTGAGACACCGTATATTATTAGGTGAGTAGACAAGGTTAACAGTGAATGGTCCCTCATCTAACCTTATTTTAGAGGTCCCCCAGAACTCTGATGCAAAATGCAGGAAGGAACAACAGTATGCTGTGGGTGTATAGGAGGCCCAGTCTGTAAACCCACACAGGACCTACCTATATATAGTACCCATGCATGTACAGTATAGCAGTGTTAGGGACACCTAATCCATCAACAGAGCAGTGTTAGGGACACCTAATCCACCAACAGAGTATTCACCTGGAGTATAGCAGTGTTAGGGACACCTAATCCACCAACAGAGTATTCACCTGGAGTATAGCAGTGTTAGGGACACCTAATCCACCAACAGAGTATTCACCTGAAGTATAGCAGTGTTAGGGACACCTAATCCATCAACAGAGTATTCACCTGGAGTATAGCAGTGTTAGGGACACCTAATCCACCAACAGAGTATTCACCTGGAGTATAGCAGTGTTAGGGACACCTAATCCACCAACAGAGTATTCACCTGGAGTATAGCAGTGTTAGGGACACCTAATCCACCAACAGAGTATTCACCTGGAGTATAGCAGTGTTAGGGACACCTAATCCATCAACAGAGTATTCACCTGGAGTATAGCAGTGTTATGGACACCTAATCCATCAACAGAGTATTCACCTGGAGTATAGCAGTGTTAGGGACACCTAATCCATCAACAGAGTATTCACCTGGAGTATAGCAGTGTTAGGGACACCTAATCCATCAACAGAGTATTCACCTGGAGTATAGCAGTGTTAGGGACACCTAATGCATCAACAGAGTATTCACCTGGAGTATAGCAGTGTTAGGGACACCTAATCCATCAACAGAGTATTCACCTGGAGTATAGCAGTGTTAGGGACACCTAATCCATCAACAGAGTATTCACCTGGAGTATAGCAGTGTTAGGGACACCTAATCCATCAACAGAGTATTCACCTGGAGTATAGCAGTGTTATGGACACCTAATCCATCAACAGAGTATTCACCTGGAGTATAGCAGTGTTAGGGACACCTAATTCATCAACAGAGTATTCACCTGGAGTAGAACAGTGTTAGGGACACCTAATCCATCAACAGAGTATTCACCTGGAGTATAGCAGTGTTAGGGACACCTAATCCATCAACAGAGTATTCACCTGGAGTATAGCAGTGTTAGGGACACCTAATCCATCAACAGAGTATTCACCTGGAGTATAGCAGTGTTAGGGACACCTAATCCACCAACAGAGTATTCACCTGGAGTATAGCAGTGTTAGGGACACCTAATCCATCAACAGAGTATTCACCTGGAGTATAGCAGTGTTAGGGACACCTAATCCATCAACAGAGTATTCACCTGGAGTATAGCAGTGTTAGGGACACCTAATCCATCAACAGAGTATTCACCTGGAGTATAGCAGTGTTATGGACACCTAATCCACCAACAGAGCATTCACCTGGAGTATAACAGTGTTAGGGACACCTAATCCATCAACATAGTATTCACCTGGAGTATAGCAGTGTTAGGGACACCTAATCCATCAACAGAGCAGTGTTAGGGACACCTAATCCATCAACATAGTATTCACCTGGAGTATAGCAGTGTTACGGACACCTAATCCATCAACAGAGTATTAACCTGGAGTATAGCAGTGTTTTAAGGACACCTAATCCATCAACAGAGTATTCACCTGGAGTATAGCAGTGTTATGGACACCTAATCCATCAACAGAGTATTCACCTGGAGTATAGCAGTGTTAGGGACACCTAATCCATCAACAGAGTATTAACCTGGAGTATAGCAGTGTTTTAAGGACACCTAATCCATCAACAGAGTATTCACCTGGAGTATAGCAGTGTTATGGACACCTAATCCATCAACATAGTATTAACCTGGAGTATAGCAGTGTTTTAAGGACACCTAATCCATCAACAGAGTATTCACCTGGAGTATAGCAGTGTTATGGACACCTAATCCATCAACATAGTATTCACCTGGAGTATAGCAGTGTTAGGGGCACCTAATCCACCAACAGAGTATTCACCTGGAGTACAACAGTGTTAGGGACACCTAATCCATCAACAGAGTATTCACCTGGAGTATAGCAGTGTTTTAAGGACACCTAATTCACCAACAGAGTATTCACCTGGAGTATAGCAGTGTTAGGGACACCTAATCCACCAACAGAGTATTCACCTGGAGTACAGCAGTGTTAGGGACACCTAATCCATCAACATAGTATTCACCTGGAGTATAGCAGTGTTAGGGACACCTAATCCATCAACATAGTATTCACCTGGAGTATAGCAGTGTTAGGGACACCTAATCCACCAACAGAGTATTCACCTGGAGTACAGCAGTGTTAGGGACACCTAATCCATCAACAGAGTATTCACCTGGAGTATAGCAGTGTTTTAAGGACACCTAATTCACCAACAGAGTATTCACCTGGAGTATAGCAGTGTTAGGGACACCTAATCCACCAACAGAGTATTCACCTGGAGTACAGCAGTGTTAGGGACACCTAATCCATCAACAGAGCAGTGTTAGGGACACCTAATCCATCAACAGAGTATTCACCTGGAGTATAGCAGTGTTAGGGACACCTAATCCACCAACAGAGTATTCACCTGGAGTATAGCAGTGTTAGGGACACCTAATCCATCAACAGAGCAGTGTTAGGGACACCTAATCCACCAACAGAGTATTCACCTGGAGTATAGCAGTGTTAGGGACACCTAATCCATCAACAGAGTATTCACCTGGAGTATAGCAGTGTTAGGGACACCTAATCCATCAACAGAGTATTCACCTGGAGTATAGCAGTGTTAGGGACACCTAATTCACCAACAGAGTATTCACCTGGAGTATAGCAGTGTTAGGGACACCTAATCCACCAACAGAGTATTCACCTGGAGTATAGCAGTGTTAGGGACACCTAATCCACCAACAGAGTATTCACCTGGAGTATAGCAGTGTTAGGGACACCTAATGCATCAACAGAGTATTCACCTGGAGTATAGCAGTGTTAGGGACACCTAATCCATCAACAGAGTATTCACCTGGAGTATAGCAGTGTTAGGGACACCTAATCCACCAACAGAGTATTCACCTGGAGTATAGCAGTGTTTTAAGGACACCTAATCCACCAACAGAGTATTCACCTGGAGTATAGCAGTGTTAGGGACACCTAATCCATCAACAGAGCAGTGTTAGGGACACCTAATCCATCAACATAGTATTCACCTGGAGTATAGCAGTGTTAGGGACACCTAATCCATCAACAGAGTATTAACCTGGAGTATAGCAGTGTTATGGACACCTAATCCATCAACAGAGTATTCACCTGGAGTATAGCAGTGTTAGGGACACCTAATCCATCAACAGAGTATTCACCTGGAGTATAGCAGTGTTAGGGACACCTAATCCATCAACAGAGTATTCACCTGGAGTATAGCAGTGTTATGGACACCTAATCCATCAACAGAGTATTCACCTGGAGTATAGCAGTGTTAGGGACACCTAATCCATCAACAGAGTATTCACCTGGAGTATAGCAGTGTTAGGGACACCTAATCCATCAACAGAGTATTCACCTGGAGTATAGCAGTGTTAGGGACACCTAATCCATCAACAGAGTATTCACCTGGAGTATAGCAGTGTTATGGACACCTAATCCATCAACAGAGTATTCACCTGGAGTATAGCAGTGTTAGGGACACCTAATCCATCAACAGAGTATTCACCTGGAGTACTGTGAAATGCGTACTTACAAGCCCTTAACCAACAATACAGAGATTTAAACAGTAAGAAATATGTACTACATAAACTAAATGAAAAATAGTAACTGTTGCTCTGTCTACATAGTCATTGAACACTGATCACTTTAAATTATGTTTATATACTGTTTTACCCACTTTATTCTGGTCAAGGCTCATCCTATATAACTACTGCTGTACATTCCTTTTCTAGTCCTATATTGTGATGATGTATATACACACCATCATATACATACATGCCATTGCTCGTTCTGATATTTTTTGGGGGGGTGTAATTGTTGTGTTTTTGTTAGGTTTTACTGCACTATTGGACCTAGAAAACAGACGCCATTTCGCTACACCTGCGATAACATCTGCAGCAAATATGTGCACATGACCAATAACATTTGATTTTGGGTTTGTTTTGGATGTGGGACTTGTTTATCCCGTAAGTTCTACTGGCCACTGAGACCGGGGGCGGGGCGGGAACACACGGCGATTCTCATCCGGCGGTGTGGATATGACGTCATAAACGGTATTAAGACCAGCTGTGAGGGAGAAGTACGCGGGGCTCTCGCGACTCGTCTGGTGGAGTTGTCCAATGAAAAAAAGGCATCAGGAAAAATAAATATATTTCTGACCAAGACGGTTATTTCCGTTGGATTTAGGGACCATTCTGATTTTCATTAACAATTGACCAGAAAGACCCGTTATTTGGATAGCTTATTTTGGGTGTTTTGGGTGTTTTTGGAGGCCAAACAGCTGGACATTGCATAACAGGTAAGATGTTTTCAGATGTCCCGAGTCTATTCAGAGATTTGGAAGGCAATGAAAGGTCTTGTGAAATAACGGAGCACAGCCTTTTCTTGTATCAAAATAGGCTGCAAACTAACTGCGAATACAGAAACGTGGTTCCGGTGTTTGGCTTGGCTACTGTGTGTGTGTGTGTGTGTGTGTGTGTGTGTGTGTGTGTGTGAAGCCAATAAACAACCACTAGGTTATAACCAGCGAGCTGAACACATTTATCGCTATGGTAACGGTCACAACCCTCTCGGATAGCCTTAGTCTACCACTTGATCCACATTCCGCAGTCACATCTTCTTCAGAGCCCGCGACATAATGGTCCCGGTAGTAAACAGACGTGATTAATTCATATTTATTCAACACCGGGGGGCTTCCGCGCGACCTACTCCCGGCTCCGTTACTTAGTAGTCTACGCTACCCAGTGGGGTTATTGAGTAAAATGATATACGTGGTTACAGGGTGTAAAAATAGTTCCCCAGCTCTTACATCAGTGGGCTAGGTGTATTATTGGGTACTCGTCCTGTCCCACGTAACAACAGCTTACTGGGTGTTCGTCACCCACACAGTGCACTGCACAGGGCAGTAGCCTGGGCGATAACCGTAGCATTGTACTTTTCAATGTAGGAATAATGAATAGCCGACAGAAGTTTGGATAATAAATCCAGATAGCATCAGTAGAGTTCCGCCGCATAATGACCGATTGTTGACCTTGGCGCGGCGCGGTGACATGGAAGGGACAAACGCGTACATCGCCGCATGCCCTCCGACTGCTGCTGGTTCAGCGTTGAGAGCGACGGACGCGGCCGGGGGAATCGCCGGCTTCGGATAATTATGCTGCTGCTGCAACGACAAAAACCGAAGGCACCGGTCAACCGAAGGCTGTCATCAGTTTGTGTTTATTTGTCACTGCACGTTGAGAAATGTGGAATGCTGCGTTCGGAAATGGGTCAGATTTGCGTAGTGGAGGAGGCGGTGGCGGCGGGTACGTGCCAGCGCAGGACTGGGAATTCGTTCCCTGCTCCCGTCTGGAAAGAGAAAGAGAGAGGGGCAGAGGGAAGAGTCGCAGCCCGTTCAGGACGTTCTCCTCCCCGCCAACAGTCACTCCGTTCTACGAACAGTCTCATCCTGGAACGGTTGGAACATCAGTGGAACTTCCTCCGGGACATGAGCCAGGGACTCATCACTCCCGCCTGAAAAAGAAGTTTGAGCACTTAAAGAAACGCCACGGACAGGACAAGGAAGAATGGATACGAGAGAAGGAGATACTGTTAAGACAAGTTGCTGAGATACAAGTAGACTGAATTGAAATCATTTCACACTACAGCACAGGGAGATGTTGTAATTCTACGTGTTAGATGACACATCTGGTTCACTACTTGTTGCACTACGATTTAGTTTTTTGTTCTGAGTGTTTCTGAATGTCACCAACTACAGCTAACTCTGTGATGCTGTAGTGATGCTGTAGTGATGCTGTATTGATGCTGTATTGATGCTGTAGTGATGCTGTAGTGATGCTGTAGTGATGCTGTGTTGATGCTCAGGGTGGGGAGAACAGAGTGATGAATGATGCTGTAGTGATGCTGTATTGATGCTGTAGTGATGCTGTAGTGATGCTGTAGTGATGCTGTAGTGATGCTGTAGTGATGCTGTAGTGATGCAGTAGTGATGCTGTAGTGATGCTGTAGTGATGCTGTAGTGATGCTGTAGTGATGCTGTATTGATGCTGTAGTGATGCTGTAGTGATGCTGTATTGACGCTGTAGTGATGCTGTAGTGATGCTGTAGTGATGCTGTAATGATGCTGTAGTGATGCTGTAGTGATGCTGTAGTGATGCTGTATTGATGCTGTAGTGATGCTGTAGTGATGCTGTAGTGATGCTGTATTGATTCTCAGGGAGGGGAGAACAGAGGGATTAATGATGCTGTAGTGATGCTGTAGTGATGCTGTAGTGATGCTGTAGTGATGCTGTAGTGATGCTGTAGTGACGCTGTAGTGATGCTGTAGTGATGCTGTAGTGATGCTGTAGTGATGCTGTAGTGATGCGGTAGTGATGCTGTAGTGATGCTGTAGTGATGCTGTAGTGATGCTGTAGTGATGCTGTAGTGATTCTCAGGGAGGGGAGAACAGAGTGATTAATGATGCTGTAGTGATGCTGTAGTGATGCTGTAGTGATGCTGTAGTGATGCTGTATTGATGCTGTAGTGATGCTGTATTGATGCTGTAGTGATGCTGTAGTGATGCTGTATTGATTCTGAGGGAAGGGAGAACAGAGGGATGGTTGATGCTGTAGTGATGCTGTATTGATTCTCAGGGAGGGGAGAACAGAGTGATTAATGATGCTGTAGTGATGCTGTATTGATGCTGTAGTGATGCTGTACTGATGCTGTATTGATTCTCGGGGAGGGGAGAACAGAGGGATGGTTGATGCTGTAGTGATGCTGTAGTGATGCTGTAGTGATGCTGTAGTGATGCTGTATTGATGCTGTAGTGATGCTGTAGTGATGCTGTATTGATTCTCGGGGAGGGGAGAACAGAGGGATGGTTGATGCTGTAGTGATGCTGTAGTGATGCTGTAGTGATGCTGTAGTGTTGCTGTATTGATGCTGTAGTGATGCTGTATTGATTCTCAGGGAGGGGAGAACAGAGGGATTAATGATGCTGTAGTGATGCTGTATTGATGCTGTAGTGATGCTGTAGTGATGCTGTATTGATTCTCGGGGAGGGGAGAACAGAGGGATGGTTGATGCTGTAGTGATGCTGTAGTGATGCTGTATTGATTCTCAGGGAGGGAGAACAGAGTGATGAATGATGCTGTAGTGATGCTGTAGTGATGCTGTAGTGATGCTGTACTGATGCTGTAGTGATGCTGTATTGATGCTGTAGTGATGCTGTATTGATGCTGTAGTGATGCTGTAGTGATGCTGTAGTGATGCTGTATTGATTCTCGGGGAGGGGAGAACAGAGGGATGGTTGATGCTGTAGTGATGCTGTAGTGATGCTGTAGTGATGCTGTAGTGATGCTGTATTGATGCTGTATTGATTCTCAGGGAGGGGAGAACAGAGGGATGGTTGATGCTGTAGTGATGCTGTAGTGATGCTGTAGTGATGCTGTATTGATGCTGTAGTGATGCTGTAGTGATGCTGTAGTGATGCTGTAGTGATGCTGTAGTGATGCTGTATTGATTCTCAGGGAGGGGAGAACAGAGGGATGGTTGATGCTGTAGTGATGCTGTAGTGATGCTGTAGTGATGCTGTATTGATGCTGTAGTGATGCTGTATTGATTCTCAGGGAGGGGAGAACAGAGTGATGAATGATGCTGTAGTGATGCTGTATTGATGCTGTAGTGATGCTGTATTGATTCTCAGGGAGGGGAGAACAGAGTGATGAATGATGCTGTAGTGATGCTGTAGTGATGCTGTAGTGATGCTGTAGTGATGCTGTACTGATGCTCTAGTGATGCTGTAGTGATGCTGTATTGATGCTGTAGTGATGCCGTAGTGATGCAGTAGTGATGCTGTAGTGATGCTGTAGTGATGCTGTACTGATGCTGTAGTGATGCTGTATTGATGCTGTAGTGATGCTGTATTGATGCTGTATTGATGCTGTAGTGATGCTGTAGTGATGCTGTATTGATTCTCAGGGAGGGGAGAACAGAGTGATGAATGATGCTGTAGTGATGCTGTAGTGATGCTGTAGTGATGCTGTACTGATGCTGTACTGATGCTGTATTGATGCTGTAGTGATGCTGTATTGATGCTGTAGTGATGCTGTAGTGATGCTGTATTGATGCTGTAGTGATGCTGTAGTGATGCTGTATTGATTCTCAGGGAGGGGAGAACAGAAGGATTTTGTTGGATCTGAAGACTGTAGTGGAGGAGGTGCAGCTGGAGGTGAAGAGAGAGGAGGCGAAGAGGAGCGAGCTACAGCTGCAGTACACTAAGGACACATGTGCATGGCAACTGGAGAGAGCTGAGCTGAAATGCAGAATCGCACAGGTAAGAATACACTACACTATACAACCCTATACTGTACTATATGATACAACACTATACTATATGGTCCTACACAATATGATACTATACTATGTGATACAACACTATATGATACTATACTATGTGATACAACACTATACTATACAATGTGATAGACCACTATACTATAATATATGATACAACACTATACTATGCTATACTATACTGTGCAATATGATACAACCCTATACTATACTATGCAATATGATACTATACTATGTGATACAACACTATGCTATACTATATAATTCAACACTATACTATATGATACAACACTATACTATACAATATGATACTATACTATATGATACAACACTATACCATACACTATGATACTATACTATATGATACAACACTATACTATACAATATGATACTATACTATGTTATACAACACTATACTATACAATATGATACTATACTATATGATACAACACTATACCATATGATACAACACTATACTGTACTATATGATACACCACTATACTGTACTATATGATACACCACTATACTATATGATACACCACTATACTATACTATATGATACACCACTATACTATATGATACAACACTATACTGTACTAAATGATACACCACTATACTATATGATACACCACTAGATTGTACTATATGATACACCACTATACTGTACTATATGATACACCACTATACTATACTATATGATACACCACTATACTATATGATACACCACTATACTATATGATACACCACTATACTATACTATATGATATACCACTATACTATATGATACACCACTATACTATACATGATACACCACTATACTATACTATATGATACACCACTATACTGTCCTATATGATACACCACTATACTATACTATATGATACACCACTATACTATATGATACACCACTATACTATATGATACACCACTATACTATACTATATGATACACCACTATACTATATGATACACCACTATACTATACGATACACCACTATACTATACTATATGATACACCACTATACTATACTATATGATACACCACTATACTATACTATATGATACACCACTATACTGTACTATATGATACACCACTATACTATACTATATGATACACCACTATACTATACATGATACACCACTATACTATACTATATGATACACCACTATACTGTACTATATGATACACCACTATACTATACTATATGATACACCACTATACTATACATGATACACCACTATACTATACTATATGATACACCACTATACTATACTATATGATACACCACTATACTGTACTATATGATACAACACTATACTGTACTATATGATACACCACTATACTGTACTATATGATACAACACTATACTGTACTATATGATACACCACTATACTATACTATACTATATGATACACCACTATACTGTACTATATGATACAACACTATACTATACTATATGATACACCACTATACTGTACTATATGATACAACACTATACTGTACTATATGATACACCACTATACTATACTATACTATATGATACACCACTATACTATACATGATACACCACTATACTATACTATATGATACACCACTATACTGTACTATATGATACACCACTATACTATACTATATGATACACCACTATACATGATACACCACTATACTTTACTATATGATACACCACTATACTATACTATATGATACACCACTATACTATACTATATGATACACCACTATACTATATGATACACCACTATACTATATGATACAACACTATACTGTACTATATGATACACCACTATACTATACTATATGATACAACACTATACTATACTATACTATATGATACACCACTATACTATACTATATGATACAACACTATACTATACTATATGATACACCACTATACTATACTATATGATACACCACTATACTATACTATATGATACACCACTATACTATACTATATGATACACCACTATACTATACTATATGATACACCACTATACTATACTATATGATACAACACTATACTATACTATATGATACACCACTATACTATACATGATACACCACTATACTATACTATATGATACACCACTATACTATACATGATACACCACTATACTATACTATATGATACACCACTATACTATATGATACACCACTATACTATATGATACACCACTATACTATACTATATGATACAACACTATACTATACTATATGATACACCACTATACTATACATGATACACCACTATACTATACTATATGATACAACACTATACTATACTATATGATACACCACTATACTATACATGATACACCACTATACTATACTATACTATATGATACACCACTATACTATACATGATACACCACTATACTATACTATATGATACACCGCTATACTATATGATACACCACTATACTATACTATGATACACCACTATACTATGCTATATGATACAACACTATACTATACTATACTATACTATATGATACACCACTATACTATACATGATACACCACTATACTATACTATATGATACACCACTATGCTATACTATATGATACAACACTATGCTATACTATATGATACAACACTATACTGTACTATATGATACACCACTATACTATACTATATGATACACCACTATACTATACAATATGATACACCACTATACTATATGATACACCACTATACTATACTATATGATACACCACTATACTATATGATACACCACTATACTATACTATATGATACACCACTATACTGTACTATATGATACACCACTATACTATATGATACACCACTATACTATACTATATGATACAACACTATACTATACTATACTATATGATACACCACTATACTATACATGATACACCACTATACTATACTATATGATACACCACTATACTATACTATATGATACACCACTATACTATATGATACACCACTATACTATACTATATGATACACCACTATACTATATGATACACCACTATACTATACATGATACACCACTATACTATATGATACACCACTATACTATATGATACACCACTATACTATACATGATACACCACTATACTATACATGATACACCACTATACTATACATGATACACCACTATACTATATGATACACCGCTATACTATATGATACACCACTATACTATACATGATACACCACTATACTATACATGATACACCACTATACTATACTATACTATATGATACACCACTATACTATACATGATACACCACTATACTATACTATATGATACACCGCTATACTATATGATACACCACTATACTATACTATATGATACAGCACTATACTATACATGATACACCACTATACTATACTATACTATATGATACACCACTATACTATACTATATGATACACCACTATACTATACTATATGATACACCACTATACTATATGATACACCACTATACTATACTATATGATACAACACTATACTATGCTATATGATACACCACTATACTATACTATATGATGCACCACTATACTATACTATATGATGCACCACTATACTATACTATATGATACACCACTATACTATACTATATGATACACCACTATACTATACATGATACACCACTATACTATACTATATGATACACCACTATACTATACTATATGATACACCACTATACTATACTATACTATATGATGCACCACTATACTATACTATATGATACACCACTATACTATACTATACTATATGATGCACCACTATACTATACTATATGATACACCACTATACTATACTATATGATACACCACTATACTGTACTATATGATACACCACTATACTATACTATATGATACACCACTATACTATACTATATGATACACCACTATACTATACTATACTATATGATACACCACTATACTATACTATATGATACACCACTATACTATACTATATGATGCACCACTATACTATACGATACACCACTATACTATACATGATACACCACTATACTATATGATACACCACTATACTATACTATATGATACACCACTATACAATATGATACACCACTATACTATACTATATGATACACCACTATACTATATGATACACCACTATACTATACTATATGATACACCACTATACTATACTATATGATACACCACTATACAATATGATGCACCACTATACTATACTATATGATACACCACTATACTATATGATACACCACTATACTATACATGATACACCACTATACTATACTATATGATACAACACTATACTATACTATACTATATGATACAACACTATACTATACTATACTATATGATACAACACGATACTATACTATACTATACTATATGATACACCACTATACTATACTATATGATACACCACTATACTATACAATATGATACAACACTATACTATACTATACTATACTATATGATACAACACTGTACTATACTATATGATACACCACTATACTATACAATATGATACAACACTATGCCATACTATACTATATGATACAACACTATACTATACTATATGATACACCACTATACAATATGATACACCACTATACTATATGATACACCACTATACTATACTATATGATACACCACTATACTATACTATATGATACACCACTATACTATACTATATGATACACCACTATACTATACTATACATGATACACCACTATACTATACTATATGATACACCACTATACTATACTATATGATACACCACTATACTATACTATATGATACACCACTATACTATACAATATGATACAACACTATACTATACTATACTATACTATATGATACACCACTATACTATACTATATGATACACCACTATACTATACTATATGATACAACACTATACTATACTATACTATATGATACACCACTATACTATACTATATGATACACCACTATACTATACTATATGATACAACACTATACTATACTATATGATACACCACTATACTATACTATATGATACAGCACTATACTATACAATATGATAATAATACTATATGATACAGCACTATACTATACAATATGATACTATACTATGTTATACAACACTATACTATACAATATGATACTATACTATATGATACAACACTATACTATACTATACATTATGATACTATACTATATTATACAACACTATACTATACACTATGGTACTATACTATATGATACACCACTATACTATATATATCTCCCTCTATATCTCTCTGTATCAGTACTGTAGGACACAGTCAACCATCTCCCTCTATATGTCACGCCCTGGCCTTAGTTATCTTTGTTTTCTGTATTATTTTAGTTAGGTCAGGGTGTGACATGGGGGATGTTTGTGTGTATTTGTCTCGTATTGGGTGGTTGTATTGTATTAGGGGGTTTTGGTAGAGTTTATGGGGTTGTGTTCAGTGTAGGTGTCTAGGTATGTCTATGGTTGCCTGAGTGGTTCTCAATCAGAGACAGCTGTCTTTCATTGTCTCTGATTGGGAGCCATATTTAAGGCAGCCATGGGCATTAGGCTGTTGTGGGTAATTGTCTATGTTGAACGTTAGTAGCTTGTGTGTGCACTTTCGTTTATAGCTTCACGGTCGTTTATTGTTTTGTTAGTTTAGTGAGAGTGTTTCGTTTCGTGTTACGTCTTCGTCTAATAAAAGGAAGATGTATTTCTCTCACGCTGCGCCTTGGTCCACTCATTCACGTAAAGACGATCGTGACACTATATCTCTCTGTGTCAGTACTGTAGGACACAGTCAGCCATCTCTCCCTCTATATATCTCTCTGTGTCAGTACTGTAGGACACAGTCAGCCATCTCTCCCTCTATATATCTCTCTGTGTCAGTACTGTAGGACACAGTCAGCCATCTCTCCCTCTATATATCTCTGTCAGTACTGTAGGACACAGTCAGCTATCTCTCCCTCTATATATCTCTGTCAGTACTGTAGGACACAGTCAGCCATCTCTCCCTCTATATCGCTCTCTGTGTTAGTACTGTAGGACACAGTCAGCCATCTCTCCCTCTATATCGCTCTCTGTCAGTACTGTAGGACACAGTCAGCCATCTCCCTCTATATCTCTCTGTGTTAGTACTGTAGGACACAGTCAGCCATCTCTCTCTGTCAGTACTGTAGGACACAGTCAGCCATCTCTCTCTGTCAGTACTGTAGGACACAGTCAGCCATCTCTCTCTGTCAGTACTGTAGGACACAGTCAACCATCTCCCTCTATATCTCTCTGTGTCAGTACTGTAGGACACAGTCAACCATCACCCTCTATATCTCTCTCTCTGTCAGTACTGTAGGACACAGTCAACCATCTCCCTCTATATCTCTCTCTCTGTCAGTACTGTAGGACACAGTCAGCCATCTCCCTCTATATCTCTCTGTGTCAGTACTGTAGGACACAGTCAACCATCTCCCTCTATATCTCTCTCTCTGTCAGTACTGTAGGACACAGTCAGCCATCTCCCTCTATATCTCTCTGTGTTAGTACTGTAGGACACAGTCAACCATCTCCCTCTATATCTCTCTCTCTGTCAGTACTGTAGGACCCAGTCAGCCATCTCTCTCTATATATCTCTGTGTCAGTACTGTAGGACACAGTCAACCATCACCCTCTATATCTCTCTGTGTTAGTACTGTAGGACACATTCAGCCATCTCCCTCTATATATCTATCTCTCTCTGTCAGTACTGTAGGACACATTCAGCCATCTCTCTGTGTCAGTACTGTAGGACACAGTCAACCATCTCCCTCTATATATCTCTGTGTCAGTACTGTAGGACACAGTCAACCATCTCCCTCTATATATCTCTGTGTCAGTACTGTAGGACACAGTCAACCATCACCCTCTATATATCTCTCTGTCAGTACTGTAGGACACAGTCAGGCATCTCCCTCTATATCTCTCTCTCTTTGTCAGTACTGTAGGACACAGTCAACCATCTCCCTCTATATCTCTCTCTCTCTTTGTCAGTACTGTAGGACACAGTCAGCCATCTCCCTCTATATATCTCTCTGTGTTAGTACTGTAGGACACATTCAGCCATCTTTCAGAGGCCTGTGATGTGGTTAGAAGAGTCATGCTGGCATCACATGGTGCCAGAGAGAATCAGTGGCTACACAGACTGGGATCTGTGAATGTGTGACCAATCAATTGGATGAGGGGATTCGGGGTCTGAAGACAGACAGACAGACAGACAGACAGACAGACAGACAGACAGACAGACAGACAGACAGACATGCAAGACAATGGACAGACTGTGTGGAAAACCAGAGTCTGGGAAAGTACACAGCTTTTCTCTAAGCTTTCATGTAAACAGGGGATAGATATGGACTCATACTAAACAGGGGATAGATATGGACTCATACTAAACAAAGGATAGATATGGACTCATACTAAACAGGGGATAGATATGGACTCATACTAAACAGGGGATAGATATGGACTCATACTAAACAGGGGATAGATATGGACTCATACTAAACAGGGGATAGATATGGACTCATACTAAACAGGGGATAGATATGGACTCATACTAAACAGGGGATAGATATGGACTCATACTAAACAGGGGATAGATATGGACTCATACTAAACAGGGGATAGATATGGACTCATACTAAACAGGGGATAGATATGGACTCATACTAAACAGGGGATAGATATGGACTCATACTAAACAGGGGATAGATATGGACTCATACTAAACAGGGGATAGATATGGACTCATACTAAACAGGGGATAGATATGGACTCATACTAAACAGGGGATAGATATGGACTCATACTAAACATGTAAACAGGGGATAGATATGGACTCATATTAAACAGGGGATATATATGGACTCATACTAAACAGGGGATAGATATGGACTCATACTAAACAGGGGATAGATATGGACTCATACTAAACAGGGGATAGATATGGACCCATACTAAACAGGGGATAGATATGGACTCATACTAAACATGTAAACAGGGGATAGATATGGACTCATACTAAACAGGGGATAGATATGGACTCATACTAAACATGTAAACAGGGGATAGATATGGACTCATACTAAACAGGGGATAGATATGGATTCATACTAAACATGTAAACAGGGGATAGATATGGACTCATACTAAACAGGGGATAGATATGGACTCATACTAAACAGGGGATATATATGGACTCATTCTAAACAGGGGATAGATATGGACTCATACTAAACAGGGGATATATATGGACTCATACTAAACAGGGGATAGATATGGACTCATACTAAACAGGGGATAGATATGGACTCATACTAAACAGGGGATAGATATGGACTCATACTAAACAGGGGATAGATATGGACTCATACTAAACAGGGGATAGATATGGACTCATACTAAACAGGGGATAGATATGGACTCATACTAAACATGTAAACAGGGGATAGATATGGACTCATACTAAACAGGGGATAGATATGGACTCATACTAAACATGGGATAGATATGGACTCATACTAAACAGGTAAACAGGGGATAGATATGGACTCATACTAAACAGGGGATAGATATGGACTCATACTAAACATGGGATAGATATGGACTCATTCTAAACAGGGGATAGATATGGACTCATACTAAACAGGGGATAGATATGGACTCATACTAAACAGGGGATAGATATGGACTCATACTAAACAGGGGATAGATATGGACTCATACTAAACATGGGATAGATATGGACTCATACTAAACAGGTAAACAGGGGATAGATATGGACTCATACTAAACAGGGGATAGATATGGACTCATACTAAACATGGGATAGATATGGACTCATTCTAAACAGGGGATAGATATGGACTCATACTAAACAGGGGATAGATATGGACTCATACTAAACAGGGGATAGATATGGACTCATACTAAACAGGGGATAGATATGGACTCATACTAAACATGGGATAGATATGGACTCATACTAAACATGTAAACAGGGGATAGATATGGACTCATACTAAACAGGGGATAGATATGGACTCATACTAAACAGGGGATAGATATGGACTCATACTAAACAGGGGATAGATATGGACTCATACTAAACATGTAAACAGGGGATAGATATGGACTCATACTAAACATGTAAACAGGGGATAGATATGGACTCATACTAAACAGGGGATAGATATGGACTCATACTAAACAGGGGATAGATATGGACTCATACTAAACAGGGGATAGATATGGACTCATACTAAACAGGGGATAGATATGGACTCATACTAAACAGGGGATAGATATGGACTCATACTAAACAGGGGATAGATATGGACTCATACTAAACAGGGGATAGATATGGACTCATACTGAACAGGGGATAGATATGGACTCATACTAAACAGGGGATAGATATGGACTCATACTAAACAGGGGATAGATATGGACTCATACTAAACAGGGGATAGATATGGACTCATACTAAACATGTAAACAGGGGATAGATATAGACTCATACTAAACAGACCTTTCATTTAACAGAGTAACACAACATCTCCTTACATAGGTCTGGAATTAAAGCATGACTGAAGCATAGAAACTGAATGTGTGTGTGTACATGCAGAGGGTGGGTGTGTGTGTGTGTGTGTGATAGTGATTGTGGGTGAAGCATGTACTGTACACCCCTGTGCTGTATGACCAAGTCATCTGTCAGGATTCCATGTTGGTCCAGTACTACGAATATATACAGTACAGTCTGTACACTAACTATTCATGAAGAAGAACTGTGTCCAATGTTAAAACTATTACATGATCACAACACTACCAGCTTCTAGAATTCACTTGTACTGATGGTTCTGTGTGAGTCCACAGTGTTCTATATTAATGATTGTCAGACCACATCAGCTTCTAGAATTCACTTGTTCTGATGGTTCTGTGTGAGTCCACAGTGTTCTATATTAATGATTGTCAGACCACATCAGCTTCTAGAATTCACTTGTTCTGATGGTTCTGTGTGAGTCCACAGTGTTCTATATTACTGATTGTCAGACCACATCAGCTTCTAGAACTCACTTGTTCTGATGGTTCTGTGTGAGTCCACAGTGTTCTATATGAATGATTGGAATGTTGGTCTGGCATAGCCTGGTGATGTGCAGGGGAGGGGTTAGCTCCATAGCCTGGTGATGTGCAGGGAGGGGTTAGCTCCATAGCCTGGTGATGTGCAGGGAGGGGTTAGCTCCATAGCCTGGTGATGTGCAGGGAGGGGTTAGCTCCATAGCCTGGTGATGTGCAGGGAGGGGTTAGCTCCATAGCCTGGTGATGTGCAGGGAGGGGTTAGCTCCATAGCCTGGTGATGTGCAGGGAGGGGTTAGCTCCATAGCCTGGTGATGTGCAGGGAGGGGTTAGCTCCATAGCCTGGTGATGTGCAGGGAGGGGTTAGCTCCATAGCCTGGTGATGTGCAGGGAGGGGTTAGCTCCATAGCCTGGTGATGTGCAGGGAGGGGTTAGCTCCATAGCCTGGTGATGTGCAGGGAGGGGTTAGCTCCATAGCCTGGTGATGTGCAGGGAGGGGTTAGCTCCATAGCCTGGTGATGTGCAGGGAGGGGTTAGCTCCATTGTAAAAGCTGTTTTCTCCTCTCAGCCACATCCTGCTGCTGCAGTTTATTTTATACACAGCCTGTGGTTGTCTCAAAGGGCTCCCTATTTCCTATGGGTCCTGGTCAAAAGTAGTGCACTACTGTATGTAGGGAATAGGGTGCCAAGCATGCTGTGTCTTCCAGCTACCAGGGCTTACCACCAAGCATGCTGTGTCTTCGTCTTCGAGCTACCAGGGCTTACCACCAGTATGCTGTGTCTTTGAGCTACCAGGGCTTACCACCAGTATGCTGTGTCTTTGAGCTACCAGGGCTTACCACCAAGCATGCTGTGTCTTTGAGCTACCAGGGCTTACCACCAAGCATGCTGTGTCTTCCAGCTACCAGGGCTTACCACCAAGCATGCTGTGTCTTTGAGCTACCAGGGCTTACCACCAAGCATGCTGTGTCTTTGAGCTACCAGGGCTTACCACCAAACATGCTGTGTCTTCGAGCTACCAGGGCTTACCACCAAGCATGCTGTGTCTTCCAGCTACCAGGGTTTACCACCAAGCATGCTGTGTCTTTGAGCTACCAGGGCTTACCACCAAGCATGCTGTGTCTTCGGGTTACCAGGGCTTACCACCAAGCATGCTGTGTCTTCGGGTTACCAGGGCTTTCCACCAAGCATGCTGGGTCTTCCAGCTACCAGGGCTTACCACCAAGCATGCTGTGTCTTCGAGCTACCAGGGCTTACCACCAAGCATGCTGTGTCTTCCAGCTACCAGGGTTTACCACCAAGCATGCTGTGTCTTTGAGCTACCAGGGCTTACCACCAAGCATGCTGTGTCTTCCAGCTACCAGGGTTTACCACCAAGCATGCTGTGTCTTTGAGCTACCAGGGCTTACCACCAAGCATGCTGTGTCTTCGGGTTACCAGGGCTTACCACCAAGCATGCTGTGTCTTCGGGTTACCAGGGCTTACCACCAAGCATGCTGGGTCTTCCAGCTACCAGGGCTTATCACCAAGCATGCTGGGTCTTCCAGCTACCAGGGCTTACCACCAAGCATGCTGTGTCTTCCAGCTACCAGAGCTTACCACCAAGCATGCTGTGTCTTCCGGCTACCAGGGCTTACCACCAAGCATCCTGTGTCTTCCAGCTACCAGGGCTTACCACCAAGCATGCTGTGTCTTCGAGCTACCAGGGCTTACCACCAAGCATGCTGTGTCTTCAAGCTACCAGGGCTTACCACCAAGCATGCTGTGTCTTCAAGCTACCAGGGCTTACCACCAAGCATGCTGTGTCTTCCAGCTACCAGGGCTTACCACCAAGCATGCTGTGTCTTCGAGCTACCAGGGCTTACCACCAAGCATTCTGTGTCTTCGAGCTACCAGGGTTTACCACCAAGCATGCTGTGTCTTCGAGCTACCAGGGCTTACCACCAAGCATGCTGTGTCTTCGAGCTACCAGGGCTTACCACCAAGCATGCTGTGTCTTCCAGCTACCAGGGCTTACCACCAAGCATGCTGTGTCTTCGAGCTACCAGGGCTTACCACCAAGCATGCTGTGTCTTCCAGCTACCAGGGTTTACCACCAAGCATGCTGTGTCTTCCAGCTACCAGGGCTTACCACCAAGCATGCTGTGTCTTCCAGCTACCAGGGCTTACCACCAAGCATGCTGTGTCTTCGCGCTACCAGGGCTTACCACCAAGCATGCTGTGTCTTCGAGCTACCAGGGCTTACCACCAAGCATGCTGTGTCTTCGAGCTACCAGGGCTTACCACCAAGCATGCTGTGTCTTCGAGCTACCAGGGCTTACCACCAAGCATGCTGTGTCTTCGAGCTACCAGGGTTTACCACCAAGCATGCTGTGTCTTCAAGCTACCAGGGCTTACCACCAAGCATGCTGTGTCTTCCAGCTACCAGGGCTTACCACCAAGCATGCTGTGTCTTCCAGCTACCAGGGCTTACCACCAAGCATGCTGTGTCTTCCAGCTACCAGGGCTTACCACCAAGCATGCTGTGTCTTCCAGCTACCAGGGTTTACCACCAAGCATGCTGTGTCTTCCAGCTACCAGGGCTTACCACCAAGCATGCTGTGTCTTCGAGCTACCAGGGCTTACCACCAAGCATGCTGTGTCTTCCAGCTACCAGGGCTTACCACCAAGCATGCTGTGTCTTCGAGCTACCAGGGCTTACCACCAAGCATGCTGTGTCTTCGAGCTACCAGGGCTTACCACCAAGCATGCTGTGTCTTCGAGCTACCAGGGTTTACCACCAAGCATGCTGTGTCTTCGAGCTACCAGGGCTTACCACCAAGCATGCTGTGTCTTCTAGCTACCAGGGCTTACCACCAAGCATGCTGTGTCTTCCAGCTACCAGGGCTTACCACCAAGCATGCTGTGTCTTCCAGCTACCAGGGCTTACCACCAAGCATGCTGTGTCTTCAAGCTACCAGGGCTTACCACCAAGCATGCTGTGTCTTCAAGCTACCAGGGCTTACCACCAAGCATGCTGTGTCTTCCAGCTACCAGGGCTTACCACCAAGCATGCTGTGTCTTCGAGCTACCAGGGCTTACCACCAAGCATGCTGTGTCTTCGAGCTACCAGGGTTTACCACCAAGCATGCTGTGTCTTCGAGCTACCAGGGCTTACCACCAAGCATGCTGTGTCTTCTAGCTACCAGGGCTTACCACCAAGCATGCTGTGTCTTCCAGCTACCAGGGCTTACCACCAAGCATGCTGTGTCTTCCAGCTACCAGGGCTTACCACCAAGCATGCTGTGTCTTCCAGCTACCAGGGCTTACCACCAAGCATGTTGTGTCTTCAAGCTACCAGGGCTTACCACCAAGCATGCTGTGTCTTCCAGCTACCAGGGCTTACCACCAAGCATGCTGTGTCTTCCAGCTACCAGGGTTTACCACCAAGCATCCTGGGGCCGAGCCGGATATTTGCAGGCATATTTCTCCACATTCTTTAGCTGCTTGTCAAGCAGAAACATCTCACTCGTTCTTCCAGCACCACCGCTCCCCGAGGAATGTATTTGACATTGTAACTCTGTACAGCATTGGCTGGTTGGTTGAGTCTCCTATTAATAGAGAGAGAGACCACGATGACACGGTCACATTTACACAAACACACACACACACACACACACATTGTCCAGTCCTAAATTAGCAGGAGATGGCTGCTACTGTGTGTTTATTCTATGTCTGCCAGCCTGTCTCCACTGTGTTTTACTGTCTGTCTGCCAGCCTGCCAGCCTGTCTCCACTGTGTTTTACTGTCTGTCTGCCAGCCTGTCTCCTCTGTGTTTTACTGTCTGTCTGCCAGCCTGCCAGCCTGTCTCCTCTGTGTTTTACTGTCTGTCTGTCTGCCAGCCTGTCTCCTCTGTGTTTTACTGTCTGTCTGCCAGCCTGCCAGCCTGTCTCCACTGTGTTTTACTGTCTGTCTGCCAGCCTGTCTCCTCTGTGTTTTACTGTCTGTCTGCCAGCCTGTCTCCTCTGTGTTTTACTGTCTGTCTGCCAGCCTGCCAGCCTGTCTCCTCTGTGTTTTACTGTCTGTCTGCCAGCCTGTCTCCTCTGTGTTTTACTGTCTGTCTGCCAGCCTGCCATTCTGTCTCCACTGTGTTTTACTGTCTGTCTGCCAGCCTGTCTCCTCTGTGTTGTACTGTCTGTCTGCCAGCCTGCCAGCCTGTCTCCTCTGTGTTTTACTGTCTGTCTGCCAGCCTGCCAGCCTGTCTCCACTGTGTTTTACTGTCTGTCTGCCAGCCTGTCTCCTCTGTGTTGTACTGTCTGTCTGCCAGCCTGCCAGCCTGTCTCCACTGTGTTTTACTGTCTGTCTGCCAGCCTGTCTCCACTGTGTTTTACTGTCTGCCTGCCAGCCTGTCTCCACTGTGTTTTACTGTCTGTCTGTCTGCCAGCCTGTCTCCTCTGTGTTTTACTGTCTGTGTGCCAGCCTGTCTCCTCTGTGATTTACTGTCTGTCTGCCAGCCTGTCTCCTCTGTGTTTTACTGTCTGTCTGCCAGCCTGTCTCCACTGTGTTTTACTGTCTGTCTGCCAGCCTGTCTCCTCTGTGTTTTACTGTCTGTCTGCCAGCCTGCCTCCTCTGTGTTTTACTGTCTGTCTGTCTGCCTGTCTGGAGAACTGTAAGACTCTAGTCAACTATTGTTGTTACAGGTCCTCCTGGAATATACATACCTCACTGATACAGGTCCTCCTGGAATATACATACCTCACTGATACAGGTCCTCCTGGAATATACATACCTCACTTATACAGGTCCTCCTGGAATATACATACCTCACTGATACAGGTCCTCCTGGAATATACATACCTCACTGATACAGGTCCTCCTGGAATATACATACCTCACTTATACAGGTCCTCCTGGAATATACATACCCCACTGATACAGGTCCTCCTGGAATATACATACCTCACTGATACATGTCCTCCTGGAATATACATACCTCACTGATACAGGTCCTCCTGGAATATACATACCTCACTGATACAGGTCCTCCTGGAATATACATACCTCGCTGATACAGGTCCTCCTGGAATATACATACCTCACTGATACAGGTCCTCCTGGAATATACATATCTCACTGATACAGGTCCTCCTGGAATACACATACCTCACTGATACAGGTCCTCCTGGAATGCACATACCTCACTGATACAGGTCCTCCTGGAATATACATACCTCACTGATACAGGTCCTCCTGGAATGCACATACCTCACTGATACAGGTCCTCCTGGAATATACATACCTCACTGATACAGGTCCTCCTGGAATATACATACCTCACTGATACAGGTCCTCCTGGAATATACATACCTCACTGATACAGGTCCTCCTGGAATATACATACCTCACTGCCAAGAAGAGCATCCCCCTCCGTCTCAGTTTAACCTGTGAGTTACAGCAGTAGCCGTCTCTGTGTGTGTTCCTGTTCATGTTTGGTATGGAATAAACCGGACGGCTCCGGTCCATCCTGCCACTGCAATTACACAGAGCGTTCAAAGACCGCAGACAGACAGAGGATGCTTCCCAAATGGGACACTAGTCCCTATATGGTGCACTATGGGCCCTGGTCAAAAGTAGTGCACTATATCGGGAATAGGATGCTATTTAGCACACGGCCAGAGGGACCAGAGAGACAGGGAGAAACAGTGTTCTCTTCGTACTCCATAACATCGTGACCCTTAGTTACGGGACCACCAGTACTCTATTTAGGACACGGCCAGAGGGACCAGAGAGACAGGGAGAAACAGTGTTCCCTTCGTACTCCATAACATCGTGACCCTTAGTTACGGGACCACCAGTACTCTATAGGACACGGCCAGAGGGACCAGAGAGACAGGGAGAAACAGTGTTCTCTTCGTACTCCATAACATCGTGACCCTTAGTTACGGGACCACCAGTACTCTATAACTTCACGGCCCTTAGTTACGGGACCACCAGTACTCTGTAACTTCATGGCCCTTAGTTACGGCTCTACTAGTTACAGTTCTACTCCGCTAGCCAGCACCTCACCTAAATAGGTGTGCGTTTCTTTTTCTTCTAGATTCCTTAGTTACGGCCCACCAGTTCTTCATGGCCCTTAGCTACGGGACCACCAGTTCTTCATGGCCCTTAGTTACGGCCCACCAGTTCTTCATGGCCCTTAGTTACGGCCCACCAGTTCTTCATGGCCCTTAGTTACGGCCCACCAGTTCTTCATGGCCCTTAGTTACGGCCCACCAGTTCTTCATGGCCCTTAGTTACGGCCCACCAGTTCTTCATGGCCCTTAGCTACGGGACCACCAGTTCTTCATGGCCCTTAGTTACGGCCCACCAGTTCTTCATGGCCCTTGGTTACGGCCCACCAGTTCTTCATGGCCCTTGGTTACGGCCCACCAGTTCTTCATGGCCCTTAGTTACGGCCCACCAGTTCTTCATGGCCCTTAGTTACGGCCCACCAGTTCTTCATGGCCCTTAGTTACGGCCCACCAGTTCTTCATGGCCCTTAGTTACGGCCCACCAGTACTTCATGGCCCTTAGCTACGGGACCACCACGGGCCCTGGTCAAAAGTAGTTCACTTTATAGGTAATAGGATGCCATTTTGGATGCAAGTCTGTGTCTACTTACTACAGAGAGAAGCATTGTCCTGGTCTCATTGCAGCTCCACAGCCAGAATAGTTTCTCTAAGGGGTATATTGACCACACAGAGAAAGAGAGGACTGATTCCCTTAATGCTGCCCTTCTTAACCCAAACCACTCACAGCCAACAGAACTAAAGATCACTTCATGTGTTAGTATCCAAATACAAGATTTCCTGAATTGGCCTAAACAGCAGATGTTTGTGTCTGATTTATGGACACTGTGCAGGGTATTCTAGTGGTTAGAGCGTTGGACTAGTAACCGAAAGGTTGGTAGATCATATCCCCGAACTGACAAGATAAAAATCTGTCGTTCTACTCCTGAACAAGGCAGTTAACCCACTGTTCCCCGGTAGGCCGTCATTATAAATAATAATTTGTTCTTAACTGACTTTCCTAGTTAAATAAAGTAAAAAAAAAAAATGTATTCCCCTTTTCAACAACTACTCTGTAGATACGTCCAGAGACAGGGAGATAGCTGTAGATAGGTCCAGAGACAGGGAGATAGCTGTAGATAGGTCCAGAGACAGGGAGATAGCTGCAGATAGGTCCAGAGACAGGGAGATAGCTGTACTGTGATAGGTCCAGAGACAGGGAGATAGCTGTACTGTGATAGGTCCAGAGACAGACAGTGAGTTAGCTGTACTGTAGATAGGTCCAGAGACAGGGAGATAGCTGTACTGTGATAGGTCCAGAGACAGACAGTGAGTTAGCTGTACTGTGATAGGTCCAGAGACAGGGAGATAGCTGCAGATGGGTCCAGAGACAGGGAGATAGCTGTACTGTGATAGGTCCAGAGACAGGGAGATAGCTGCAGATAGGTCCAGAGACAGACAGGGAGATAGCTGTACTGTAGATGGGTCCAGAGACAGGGAGATAGCTGTACTGTAGATGGGTCCAGAGACAGGGAGATAGCTGCACTGTAGATAGGTCCAGAGACAGACAGGGAGATAGCTGTAGAGGGAGATAGCTGTAGATAGGTCCAGAGACAGACAGGGAGATAGCTGTAGAGGGAGATAGCTGTAGATAGGTCCAGAGACAGACAGGGAGACAGGACCACGTACAGGAAAGGAACTGTGTAGAGGCAGCTGTGATATCCTGTCAGATGATCAGAGGGAGGAGGGAGGAGAGGGAGGAGAGGTTGACCATGAACTCCTTTGAGTTATGATCTTTTAATCCCTTCCATCCGTTCTCTGAATTCTCCCTTTCCTCTCCTCCCTCTGGTCCTTCTCTCCCTCCACCCCTCTTCCTGACACTCCCTGACATTCTCTCCCACCTAATTCTCTTGTCTGCCGTCTCTCCCTGCTTGCCTCTCGCTCTACTCCTCCTTCTCCATCTCCCTCTCTCCCTGCCTGCCTCTCTCTCTACTCCTCCTTCTCCATCTCCCTCTCTCCCTGCCTGCCTCTCTCTCTACTCCTCCTTCTCCATCTCCCTCTCTCCCTGCCTGCCTCTCGCTCTACTCCTCCTTCTCCATCTCCCTCTCTCCCTGCCTCTCTCTACTCCCCTTCTCCATCTCCCTCTCTCTCTCCCTGCCTCTCTCTCTCTACTCCTCCTTCTCCATCTCCCTCTCTCCCTGCCTCTCTCTCTCTACTCCTCCTTCTCCATCTCCCTCTCTCCCTGCCTGCCTCTCGCTCTACTCCTCCTTCTCCATCTCCCTCTCTCCCTGCTTGCCTCTCGCTCTACTCCTCCTTCTCCATCTCCCTCTCTCCCTGCCTCTCTCTCTACTCCCCCTTCTCCATCTCCCTCTCTCCCTGCCTGCCTCTCGCTCTACTCCCCCTTCTCCATCTCTCTCTCTCCCTGCCTCTCTCTCTCTACTCCCCCTGCCTGCCTCTCGCTCTACTCCCCCTTCTCCATCTCCCTCTCTCTCTCCCTGCCTCTCTCTACTCCCCCTTCTCCATCTCCCTCTCTCCCTGCCTGCCTCTCTCTACTCCCCCTTCTCCATCTCCCTCTCTCCCTGCCTGCCTCTCTCTCTACTCCCCCTTCTCCATCTCCCTCTCCCCCTGCCTGCCTCTCTCTCTACTCCCCCTTCTCCATCTCCCTCTCTCCCTGCCTGCCTCTCTCTCTACTCCCCCTTCTCCATCTCCCTCTCTCCATGCCTGCCTCTCTCTCTACTCCTCCTTCTCCATCTCCCTCTCTCCCTGCCTGCCTCTCTCTCTACTCCCCCTTCTCCATCTCCCTCTCCCCCTGCCTGCCTCTCTCTCTACTCCCCCTTCTCCATCTCCCTCTCCCCCTGCCTGCCTCTCGCTCTACTCCTCCTTCTCCATCTCCCTCTCTCTCTCCCTGCCTCTCTCTACTCCCCCTTCTCCATCTCCCTCTCTCCCTGCCTGCCTCTCTCTACTCCCCCTTCTCCATCTCCCTCTCCCCCTGCCTGCCTCTCTCTCTACTCCCCCTTCTCCATCTCCCTCTCCCCCTGCCTGCCTCTCGCTCTACTCCTCCTTCTCCATCTCCCTCTCTCTCTCCCTGCCTCTCTCTACTCCCCCTTCTCCATCTCCCTCTCTCCCTGCCTGCCTCTCTCTACTCCCCCTTCTCCATCTCTCTCTCTCCCTGCCTGCCTCTCTCTCTACTCCCCCTTCTCCATCTCCCTCTCTCCCTGCCTGCCTCTCGCTCTACTCCCCCTTCTCCATCTCCCTCTCTCTCTCCCTGCCTCTCTCTCTCTACTCCCCCTTCTCCATCTCCCTCTCTCCCTGCCTGCCTCTCTCTCTACTCCCCCTTCTCCATCTCTCTCTCTCCCTGTCTGCCTCTCTCTCTCTACTCCCCCTTCTCCATCTCCCCCTCTATCTCTCTCTTCCTGTCCAGTTGGAGGCTAGAGGAGGTCCTGTCGTTGAGGTGGGGCTGAGAACTCAGAGTCCAGAGTCCAGGGAGAGTACTCTACAGCAGGGGGACAGAGAGCAGCAGAGGAGGCTGCTGGTTGACACCCACACGGCCGCCATGGACATGCGCTGCCGGCTGGAGCTCAGCGAGAAGGGCTGGGTCCGAGAGAAGTCTGAACTGCTGGAGAGATTCAACTCTGAGAGGAAGGAGTGGGAGAGCCAGCTGGGAGACATGCAGAGGAAGATAGAGGAGGTGAGATGGGTGGGAGGAGGTGAGAGGGGAGAGGAGGTGAGATGGGTGGGAGGAGGTGAGAGGGGAGAGGAGGTGAGATGGAGGGAAGGTGAGAGGAAGATAGAGGAGGGGAGAGGAGGAGGTGAGCGGAGGTGAGAGGAGGGGGAGGTAGTGGGTAGCTAGTGAATGGAGGAGCCCCAGGGGACATCCAAAACAAAAGGCTCTAATCTGACACACTCAGGCTAGGAGAGGCTAGGAGATTAGCTTCCTAATGAGAAGAACAATAGGCTCTAATCTGACACACTCAGGCTAGGAGAGGCTAGGAGATTAGCTTCCTAATGAGAAGAACAATAGGCTCTAATCTGACACACTCAGGCTAGGAGAGGCTAGGAGATTAGCTTCCTAATGAGAAGAACGAAAGGCTCTAATCTGACACACTCAGGCTAGGAGAGGCTAGGAGATTAGCTTCCTAATGAGAAGAACGAAAGGCTCTTATCTGACACACTCAGGCTAGGAGAGGCTAGGAGATTAGCTTCCTAATGAGAAGAACGAAAGGCTCTAATCTGACACACTCAGGCTAGGAGAGGCGAGGAGATTAGCTTCCTAATGAGAAGAACGAAAGGCTCTAATCTGACACACTCAGGATAGGAGAGGCTAGGAGATTAGCTTCCTAATGAGAAGAACGAAAGGCTCTAATCTGACACACTCAGGCTAGGAGAGGCTAGGAGATTAGCTTCCTAATGAGAAGAACGAAAGGCTCTAATCTGACACTCAGGCTAGGAGAGGCTAGGAGATTAGCTTCCTAGTGAGAAGAACAATACAAAAGGAACAATCTGCTTTGAACCAACATGTGGCTCTCATTTGGCCTCCCGAGAAACACAGAGGAAAAACAGAGAGGCATGTTTACCAAAGCATAGTCCTAACCTTACTACAGAGAGACATGTTTACCAAAGCATAGTCCTAACCTCACTACAGAGAGACAGAGAGACATGTTTACCAAAGCATAGTCCTAACCTTACTACAGAGAGACATGTTTACCAAAGCATAGTCCTAACCTCACTACAGAGAGACATGTTTACCAAAGCATAGTCCTAACCTCACTACAGAGAGACAGAGAGACATGTTTACCAAAGCATAGTCCTAACCTCACTACAGAGAGACATGTTTACCAAAGCATAGTCCTAACCTTACTACAGAGAGACATGTTTACCAAAGCATAGTCCTAACCTCACTACAGAGAGACATGTTTACCAAAGCATAGTCCTAACCTCACTACAGAGAGACATGTTTACCAAAGCATAGTCCTAACCTCACTACAGAGAGACATGTTTACCAAAGCATAGTCCTAACCTCACTACAGAGAGACATGTTTACCAAAGCATAGTCCTAACCTCACTACAGAGAGACATGTTTACCAAAGCATAGTCCTAACCTCACTACAGAGAGACATGTTTACCAAAGCATAGTCCTAACCTTACTACAGAGAGACATGTTTACCAAAGCATAGTCCTAACCTTACTACAGAGAGACAGAGAGACATGTTTACCAAAGCATAGTCCTAACCTCACTACAGAGAGACAGAGAGACATGTTTACCAAAGCATAGTCCTAACCTCACTACAGAGAGACATGTTTACCAAAGCATAGTCCTAACCTTACTACAGAGAGACATGTTTACCAAAGCATAGTCCTAACCTTACTACAGAGAGACAGAGAGACATGTTTACCAAAGCATAGTCCTAACCTTACTACAGAGAGACATGTTTACCAAAGCATAGTCCTAACCTCACTACAGAGAGACATGTTTACCAAAGCATAGTCCTAACCTCACTACAGAGAGACAGAGACATGTTTACCAAAGCATAGTCCTAACCTTACTACAGAGAGACATGTTTACCAAAGCATAGTCCTAACCTCACTACAGAGAGACAGAGAGACATGTTTACCAAAGCATAGTCCTAACCTCACTACAGAGAGACAGAGAGACATGTTTACCAAAGCATAGTCCTAACCTCACTACAGAGAGACAGAGACATGTTTACCAAAGCATAGTCCTAACCTTACTACAGAGAGACATGTTTACCAAAGCATAGTCCTAACCTTACTACAGAGAGACAGAGAGACATGTTTACCAAAGCATAGTCCTAACCTCACTACAGAGAGACATGTTTACCAAAGCATAGTCCTAACCTTACTACAGAGAGACATGTTTACCAAAGCATAGTCCTAACCTCACTACAGAGAGACATGTTTACCAAAGCATAGTCCTAACCTTACTACAGAGAGACAGAGAGACATGTTTACCAAAGCATAGTCCTAACCTTACTACAGAGAGACATGTTTACCAAAGCATAGTCCTAACCTTACTACAGAGAGACATGTTTACCAAAGCATAGTCCTAACCTCACTACAGAGAGACATGTTTACCAAAGCATAGTCCTAACCTTACTACAGAGAGACATGTTTACCAAAGCATAGTCCTAACCTCACTACAGAGAGACATGTTTACCAAAGCATAGTCCTAACCTTACTACAGAGAGACATGTTTACCAAAGCATAGTCCTAACCTTACTACAGAGAGACATGTTTACCAAAGCATAGTCCTAACCTCACTACAGAGAGACAGAGAGACATGTTTACCAAAGCATAGTCCTAACCTCACTACAGAGAGACATGTTTACCAAAGCATAGTCCTAACCTCACTACAGAGAGACATGTTTACCAAAGCATAGTCCTAACCTCACTACAGAGAGACAGAGAGACATGTTTACCAAAGCATAGTCCTAACCTCACTACAGAGAGACATGTTTACCAAAGCATAGTCCTAACCTCACTACAGAGAGACAGAGACATGTTTACCAAAGCATAGTCCTAACCTCACTACAGAGAGACATGTTTACCAAAGCATAGTCCTAACCTCACTACAGAGAGACAGAGAGACATGTTTACCAAAGCATAGTCCTAACCTTACTACAGAGAGACATGTTTACCAAAGCATAGTCCTAACCTTACTACAGAGAGACAGAGAGACATGTTTACCAAAGCATAGTCCTAACCTTACTACAGAGAGACAGAGAGACATGTTTACCAAAGCATAGTCCTAACCTCACTACAGAGAGACATGTTTACCAAAGCATAGTCCTAACCTCACTACAGAGAGACATGTTTACCAAAGCATAGTCCTAACCTTACTACAGAGAGACATGTTTACCAAAGCATAGTCCTAACCTCACTACAGAGAGACAGAGAGACATGTTTACCAAAGCATAGTCCTAACCTCACTACAGAGAGACATGTTTACCAAAGCATAGTCCTAACCTTACTACAGAGAGACAGAGAGACATGTTTACCAAAGCATAGTCCTAACCTTACTACAGAGAGACAGAGAGACATGTTTACCAAAGCATAGTCCTAACCTCACTACAGAGAGACATGTTTACCAAAGCATAGTCCTAACCTTACTACAGAGAGACATGTTTACCAAAGCATAGTCCTAACCTCACTACAGAGAGACAGAGAGACATGTTTACCAAAGCATAGTCCTAACCTTACTACAGAGAGACAGAGAGACATGTTTACCAAAGCATAGTCCTAACCTCACTACAGAGAGACATGTTTACCAAAGCATAGTCCTAACCTCACTACAGAGAGACAGAGAGACATGTTTACCAAAGCATAGTCCTAACCTTACTACAGAGAGACAGAGAGACATGTTTACCAAAGCATAGTCCTAACCTCACTACAGAGAGACATGTTTACCAAAGCATAGTCCTAACCTCACTACAGAGAGACATGTTTACCAAAGCATAGTCCTAACCTTACTACAGAGAGACAGAGAGACATGTTTACCAAAGCATAGTCCTAACCTCACTACAGAGAGACATGTTTACCAAAGCATAGTCCTAACCTCACTACAGAGAGACATGTTTACCAAAGCATAGTCCTAACCTCACTACAGAGAGACATGTTTACCAAAGCATAGTCCTAACCTCACTACAGAGAGACATGTTTACCAAAGCATAGTCCTAACCTCACTACAGAGAGACATGTTTACCAAAGTATAGTCCTAACCTCACTACAGAGAGACAGAGAGACATGTTTACCAAAGCATAGTCCTAACCTCACTACAGAGAGACATGTTTACCAAAGCATAGTCCTAACCTCACTACAGAGAGACATGTTTACCAAAGCATAGTCCTAACCTTACTACAGAGAGACATGTTTACCAAAGCATAGTCCTAACCTCACTACAGAGAGACATGTTTACCAAAGCATAGTCCTAACCTCACTACAGAGAGACAGAGACATGTTTACCAAAGCATAGTCCTAACCTTACTACAGAGAGACATGTTTACCAAAGCATAGTCCTAACCTCACTACAGAGAGACATGTTTACCAAAGCATAGTCCTAACCTCACTACAGAGAGACATGTTTACCAAAGCATAGTCCTAACCTCACTACAGAGAGACATGTTTACCAAAGCATAGTCCTAACCTCACTACAGAGAGACATGTTTACCAAAGCATAGTCCTAACCTTACTACAGAGAGACATGTTTACCAAAGCATAGTCCTAACCTTACTACAGAGAGACATGTTTACCAAAGCATAGTCCTAACCTTACTACAGAGAGACATGTTTACCAAAGCATAGTCCTAACCTCACTACAGAGAGACAGAGAGACATGTTTACCAAAGCATAGTCCTAACCTCACTACAGAGAGACATGTTTACCAAAGCATAGTCCTAACCTTACTACAGAGAGACATGTTTACCAAAGCATAGTCCTAACCTCACTACAGAGAGACATGTTTACCAAAGCATAGTCCTAACCTTACTACAGAGAGACATGTTTACCAAAGCATAGTCCTAACCTTACTACAGAGAGACAGAGACATGTTTACCAAAGCATAGTCCTAACCTTACTACAGAGAGACATGTTTACCAAAGCATAGTCCTAACCTTACTACAGAGAGACAGAGAGACATGTTTACCAAAGCATAGTCCTAACCTTACTACAGAGAGACAGAGAGACATGTTTACCAAAGCATAGTCCTAACCTTACTACAGAGAGACATGTTTACCAAAGCATAGTCCTAACCTCACTACAGAGAGACATGTTTACCAAAGCATAGTCCTAACCTCACTACAGAGAGACATGTTTACCAAAGCATAGTCCTAACCTTACTACAGAGAGACATGTTTACCAAAGCATAGTCCTAACCTCACTACAGAGAGACATGTTTACCAAAGCATAGTCCTAACCTTACTACAGAGAGACATGTTTACCAAAGCATAGTCCTAACCTCACTACAGAGAGACATGTTTACCAAAGCATAGTCCTAACCTTACTACAGAGAGACATGTTTACCAAAGCATAGTCCTAACCTCACTACAGAGAGACAGAGACATGTTTACCAAAGCATAGTCCTAACCTTACTACAGAGAGACATGTTTACCAAAGCATAGTCCTAACCTTACTACAGAGAGACAGAGAGACATGTTTACCAAAGCATAGTCCTAACCTTACTACAGAGAGACATGTTTACCAAAGCATAGTCCTAACCTCACTACAGAGAGACATGTTTACCAAAGCATAGTCCTAACCTCACTACAGAGAGACATGTTTACCAAAGCATAGTCCTAACCTTACTACAGAGAGACATGTTTACCAAAGCATAGTCCTAACCTTACTACAGAGAGACATGTTTACCAAAGCATAGTCCTAACCTTACTACAGAGAGACATGTTTACCAAAGCATAGTCCTAACCTCACTACAGAGAGACAGAGACATGTTTACCAAAGCATAGTCCTAACCTTACTACAGAGAGACATGTTTACCAAAGCATAGTCCTAACCTCACTACAGAGAGACATGTTTACCAAAGCATAGTCCTAACCTCACTACAGAGAGACAGAGACATGTTTACCAAAGCATAGTCCTAACCTCACTACAGAGAGACATGTTTACCAAAGCATAGTCCTAACCTCACTACAGAGAGACAGAGAGACATGTTTACCAAAGCATAGTCCTAACCTCACTACAGAGAGTCATGTTTACCAAAGCATAGTCCTAACCTCACTACAGAGAGACATGTTTACCAAAGCATAGTCCTAACCTCACTACAGAGAGACATGTTTACCAAAGCATAGTCCTAACCTTACTACAGAGAGACATGTTTACCAAAGCATAGTCCTAACCTTACTACAGAGAGACATGTTTACCAAAGCATAGTCCTAACCTCACTACAGAGAGACATGTTTACCAAAGCATAGTCCTAACCTTACTACAGAGAGACAGAGAGACATGTTTACCAAAGCATAGTCCTAACCTCACTACAGAGAGACAGAGAGACATGTTTACCAAAGCATAGTCCTAACCTCACTACAGAGAGACATGTTTACCAAAGCATAGTCCTAACCTTACTACAGAGAGACATGTTTACCAAAGCATAGTCCTAACCTCACTACAGAGAGACATGTTTACCAAAGCATAGTCCTAACCTTACTACAGAGAGACATGTTTACCAAAGCATAGTCCTAACCTTACTACAGAGAGACATGTTTACCAAAGCATAGTCCTAACCTCACTACAGAGAGACATGTTTACCAAAGCATAGTCCTAACCTCACTACAGAGAGACATGTTTACCAAAGCATAGTCCTAACCTCACTACAGAGAGACATGTTTACCAAAGCATAGTCCTAACCTTACTACAGAGAGACAGAGAGACATGTTTACCAAAGCATAGTCCTAACCTCACTACAGAGAGACAGAGAGACATGTTTACCAAAGCATAGTCCTAACCTTACTACAGAGAGACATGTTTACCAAAGCATAGTCCTAACCTCACTACAGAGAGACATGTTTACCAAAGCATAGTCCTAACCTCACTACAGAGAGACAGAGACATGTTTACCAAAGCATAGTCCTAACCTTACTACAGAGAGACATGTTTACCAAAGCATAGTCCTAACCTCACTACAGAGAGACAGAGAGACATGTTTACCAAAGCATAGTCCTAACCTCACTACAGAGAGACATGTTTACCAAAGCATAGTCCTAACCTTACTACAGAGAGACATGTTTACCAAAGCATAGTCCTAACCTCACTACAGAGAGACATGTTTACCAAAGCATAGTCCTAACCTCACTACAGAGAGACATGTTTACCAAAGCATAGTCCTAACCTTACTACAGAGAGACATGTTTACCAAAGCATAGTCCTAACCTCACTACAGAGAGACATGTTTACCAAAGCATAGTCCTAACCTTACTACAGAGAGACAGAGAGGCATGTTTACCAAAGCATAGTCCTAACCTCACTACAGAGAGACATGTTTACCAAAGCATAGTCCTAACCTTACTACAGAGAGACATGTTTACCAAAGCATAGTCCTAACCTCACTACAGAGAGACAGAGAGACATGTTTACCAAAGCATAGTCCTAACCTCACTACAGAGAGACATGTTTACCAAAGCATAGTCCTAACCTCACTACAGAGAGACAGAGAGACATGTTTACCAAAGCATAGTCCTAACCTCACTACAGAGAGACAGAGACATGTTTACCAAAGCATAGTCCTAACCTTACTACAGAGAGACATGTTTACCAAAGCATAGTCCTAACCTTACTACAGAGAGACATGTTTACCAAAGCATAGTCCTAACCTCACTACAGAGAGACATGTTTACCAAAGCATAGTCCTAACCTCACTACAGAGAGACAGAGACATGTTTACCAAAGCATAGTCCTAACCTTACTACAGAGAGACAGAGAGACATGTTTACCAAAGCATAGTCCTAACCTCACTACAGAGAGACATGTTTACCAAAGCATAGTCCTAACCTCACTACAGAGAGACATGTTTACCAAAGCATAGTCCTAACCTTACTACAGAGAGACAGAGAGACATGTTTACCAAAGCATAGTCCTAACCTCACTACAGAGAGACATGTTTACCAAAGCATAGTCCTAACCTCACTACAGAGAGACATGTTTACCAAAGCATAGTCCTAACCTCACTACAGAGAGACAGAGACATGTTTACCAAAGCATAGTCCTAACCTCACTACAGAGAGACATGTTTACCAAAGCATAGTCCTAACCTTACTACAGAGAGACATGTTTACCAAAGCATAGTCCTAACCTTACTACAGAGAGACATGTTTACCAAAGCATAGTCCTAACCTCACTACAGAGAGACATGTTTACCAAAGCATAGTCCTAACCTTACTACAGAGAGACATGTTTACCAAAGCATAGTCCTAACCTCACTACAGAGAGACATGTTTACCAAAGCATAGTCCTAACCTTACTACAGAGAGACATGTTTACCAAAGCATAGTCCTAACCTCACTACAGAGAGACATGTTTACCAAAGCATAGTCCTAACCTTACTACAGAGAGACATGTTTACCAAAGCATAGTCCTAACCTCACTACAGAGAGACATGTTTACCAAAGCATAGTCCTAACCTTACTACAGAGAGACATGTTTACCAAAGCATAGTCCTAACCTCACTACAGAGAGACAGAGAGACATGTTTACCAAAGCATAGTCCTAACCTTACTACAGAGAGACATGTTTACCAAAGCATAGTCCTAACCTCACTACAGAGAGACAGAGAGACATGTTTACCAAAGCATAGTCCTAACCTCACTACAGAGAGACAGAGAGACATGTTTACCAAAGCATAGTCCTAACCTTACTACAGAGAGACAGAGAGACATGTTTACCAAAGCATAGTCCTAACCTTACTACAGAGAGACATGTTTACCAAAGCATAGTCCTAACCTCACTACAGAGAGACATGTTTACCAAAGCATAGTCCTAACCTTACTACAGAGAGACAGAGAGACATGTTTACCAAAGCATAGTCCTAACCTTACTACAGAGAGACATGTTTACCAAAGCATAGTCCTAACCTTACTACAGAGAGACAGAGAGACATGTTTACCAAAGCATAGTCCTAACCTTACTACAGAGAGACAGAGAGACATGTTTACCAAAGCATAGTCCTAACCTTACTACAGAGAGACATGTTTACCAAAGCATAGTCCTAACCTCACTACAGAGAGACATGTTTACCAAAGCATAGTCCTAACCTTACTACAGAGAGACATGTTTACCAAAGCATAGTCCTAACCTTACTACAGAGAGACAGAGAGACATGTTTACCAAAGCATAGTCCTAACCTCACTACAGAGAGACATGTTTACCAAAGCATAGTCCTAACCTTACTACAGAGAGACAGAGAGACATGTTTACCAAAGCATAGTCCTAACCTCACTACAGAGAGACATGTTTACCAAAGCATAGTCCTAACCTTACTACAGAGAGACATGTTTACCAAAGCATAGTCCTAACCTTACTACAGAGAGACATGTTTACCAAAGCATAGTCCTAACCTCACTACAGAGAGACATGTTTACCAAAGCATAGTCCTAACCTCACTACAGAGAGACATGTTTACCAAAGCATAGTCCTAACCTCACTACAGAGAGACAGAGAGACATGTTTACCAAAGCATAGTCCTAACCTCACTACAGAGAGACAGAGAGACATGTTTACCAAAGCATAGTCCTAACCTCACTACAGAGAGACAGAGACATGTTTACCAAAGCATAGTCCTAACCTTACTACAGAGAGACATGTTTACCAAAGCATAGTCCTAACCTTACTACAGAGAGACATGTTTACCAAAGCATAGTCCTAACCTTACTACAGAGAGACATGTTTACCAAAGCATAGTCCTAACCTTACTACAGAGAGACAGAGAGACATGTTTACCAAAGCATAGTCCTAACCTTACTACAGAGAGACATGTTTACCAAAGCATAGTCCTAACCTCACTACAGAGAGACATGTTTACCAAAGCATAGTCCTAACCTCACTACAGAGAGACATGTTTACCAAAGCATAGTCCTAACCTTACTACAGAGAGACATGTTTACCAAAGCATAGTCCTAACCTTACTACAGAGAGACATGTTTACCAAAGCATAGTCCTAGCCTTACTACAGAGAGACAGAGAGACATGTTTACCAAAGCATAGTCCTAACCTTACTACAGAGAGACATGTTTACCAAAGCATAGTCCTAACCTCACTACAGAGAGACATGTTTACCAAAGCATAGTCCTAACCTTACTACAGAGAGACATGTTTACCAAAGCATAGTCCTAACCTCACTACAGAGAGACAGAGAGACATGTTTACCAAAGCATAGTCCTAACCTTACTACAGAGAGACAGAGAGACATGTTTACCAAAGCATAGTCCTAACCTTACTACAGAGAGACAGAGAGACATGTTTACCAAAGCATAGTCCTAACCTTACTACAGAGAGGCAGAGAGACATGTTTACCAAAGCATAGTCCTAACCTTACTACAGAGAGACAGAGACATGTTTACCAAAGCATAGTCCTAACCTCACTACAGAGAGACATGTTTACCAAAGCATAGTCCTAACCTCACTACAGAGAGACATGTTTACCAAAGCATAGTCCTAACCTTACTACAGAGAGACAGAGAGACATGTTTACCAAAGCATAGTCCTAACCTTACTACAGAGAGACAGAGAGACATGTTTACCAAAGCATAGTCCTAACCTCACTACAGAGAGACATGTTTACCAAAGCATAGTCCTAACCTTACTACAGAGAGACATGTTTACCAAAGCATAGTCCTAACCTTACTACAGAGAGACATGTTTACCAAAGCATAGTCCTAACCTCACTACAGAGAGACATGTTTACCAAAGCATAGTCCTAACCTTACTACAGAGAGACATGTTTACCAAAGCATAGTCCTAACCTTACTACAGAGAGACATGTTTACCAAAGCATAGTCCTAACCTCACTACAGAGAGACATGTTTACCAAAGCATAGTCCTAACCTCACTACAGAGAGACATGTTTACCAAAGCATAGTCCTAACCTCACTACAGAGAGACATGTTTACCAAAGCATAGTCCTAACCTTACTACAGAGAGACATGTTTACCAAAGCATAGTCCTAACCTCACTACAGAGAGACAGAGAGACATGTTTACCAAAGCATAGTCCTAACCTCACTACAGAGAGACATGTTTACCAAAGCATAGTCCTAACCTCACTACAGAGAGACAGAGAGACATGTTTACCAAAGCATAGTCCTAACCTCACTACAGAGAGACATGTTTACCAAAGCATAGTCCTAACCTCACTACAGAGAGACAGAGAGACATGTTTACCAAAGCATAGTCCTAACCTTACTACAGAGAGACATGTTTACCAAAGCATAGTCCTAACCTTACTACAGAGAGACAGAGAGACATGTTTACCAAAGCATAGTCCTAACCTCACTACAGAGAGACATGTTTACCAAAGCATAGTCCTAACCTCACTACAGAGAGACAGAGACATGTTTACCAAAGCATAGTCCTAACCTCACTACAGAGAGACAGAGAGACATGTTTACCAAAGCATAGTCCTAACCTTACTACAGAGAGACAGAGAGACATGTTTACCAAAGCATAGTCCTAACCTTACTACAGAGAGACATGTTTACCAAAGCATAGTCCTAACCTTACTACAGAGAGACATGTTTACCAAAGCATAGTCCTAACCTTACTACAGAGAGACATGTTTACCAAAGCATAGTCCTAACCTCACTACAGAGAGACATGTTTACCAAAGCATAGTCCTAACCTTACTACAGAGAGACATGTTTACCAAAGCATAGTCCTAACCTTACTACAGAGAGACATGTTTACCAAAGCATAGTCCTAACCTTACTACAGAGAGACAGAGAGACATGTTTACCAAAGCATAGTCCTAACCTTACTACAGAGAGACATGTTTACCAAAGCATAGTCCTAACCTTACTACAGAGAGACATGTATACCAAAGCATAGTCCTAACCTCACTACAGAGAGACATGTTTACCAAAGCATAGTCCTAACCTCACTACAGAGAGACATGTTTACCAAAGCATAGTCCTAACCTTACTACAGAGAGACATGTTTACCAAAGCATAGTCCTAACCTTACTACAGAGAGACATGTTTACCAAAGCATAGTCCTAACCTTACTACAGAGAGACATGTTTACCAAAGCATAGTCCTAACCTCACTACAGAGAGACATGTTTACCAAAGCATAGTCCTAACCTCACTACAGAGAGACATGTTTACCAAAGCATAGTCCTAACCTTACTACAGAGAGACAGAGAGACATGTTTACCAAAGCATAGTCCTAACCTTACTACAGAGAGACATGTTTACCAAAGCATAGTCCTAACCTTACTACAGAGAGACATGTTTACCAAAGCATAGTCCTAACCTCACTACAGAGAGACATGTTTACCAAAGCATAGTCCTAACCTCACTACAGAGAGACATGTTTACCAAAGCATAGTCCTAACCTTACTACAGAGAGACAGAGAGACATGTTTACCAAAGCATAGTCCTAACCTCACTACAGAGAGACATGTTTACCAAAGCATAGTCCTAACCTCACTACAGAGAGACATGTTTACCAAAGCATAGTCCTAACCTCACTACAGAGAGACATGTTTACCAAAGCATAGTCCTAACCTTACTACAGAGAGACATGTTTACCAAAGCATAGTCCTAACCTTACTACAGAGAGACATGTTTACCAAAGCATAGTCCTAACCTCACTACAGAGAGACATGTTTACCAAAGCATAGTCCTAACCTCACTACAGAGAGACATGTTTACCAAAGCATAGTCCTAACCTTACTACAGAGAGACAGAGAGACATGTTTACCAAAGCATAGTCCTAACCTCACTACAGAGAGACATGTTTACCAAAGCATAGTCCTAACCTCACTACAGAGAGACATGTTTACCAAAGCATAGTCCTAACCTCACTACAGAGAGACATGTTTACCAAAGCATAGTCCTAACCTTACTACAGAGAGACAGAGACATGTTTACCAAAGCATAGTCCTAACCTCACTACAGAGAGACATGTTTACCAAAGCATAGTCCTAACCTTACTACAGAGAGACATGTTTACCAAAGCATAGTCCTAACCTTACTACAGAGAGACATGTTTACCAAAGCATAGTCCTAACCTTACTACAGAGAGACATGTTTACCAAAGCATAGTCCTAACCTTACTACAGAGAGACATGTTTACCAAAGCATAGTCCTAACCTCACTACAGAGAGACATGTTTACCAAAGCATAGTCCTAACCTTACTACAGAGAGACATGTTTACCAAAGCATAGTCCTAACCTCACTACAGAGAGACAGAGAGACATGTTTACCAAAGCATAGTCCTAACCTTACTACAGAGAGACATGTTTACCAAAGCATAGTCCTAACCTTACTACAGAGAGACATGTTTACCAAAGCATAGTCCTAACCTTACTACAGAGAGACAGAGACATGTTTACCAAAGCATAGTCCTAACCTTACTACAGAGAGACATGTTTACCAAAGCATAGTCCTAACCTTACTACAGAGAGACATGTTTACCAAAGCATAGTCCTAACCTTACTACAGAGAGACATGTTTACCAAAGCATAGTCCTAACCTTACTACAGAGAGACATGTTTACCAAAGCATAGTCCTAACCTCACTACAGAGAGACATGTTTACCAAAGCATAGTCCTAACCTTACTACAGAGAGACATGTTTACCAAAGCATAGTCCTAACCTCACTACAGAGAGACATGTTTACCAAAGCATAGTCCTAACCTTACTACAGAGAGACATGTTTACCAAAGCATAGTCCTAACCTCACTACAGAGAGACAGAGAGACATGTTTACCAAAGCATAGTCCTAACCTTACTACAGAGAGACATGTTTACCAAAGCATAGTCCTAACCTCACTACAGAGAGACAGAGAGACATGTTTACCAAAGCATAGTCCTAACCTCACTACAGAGAGACAGAGAGACATGTTTACCAAAGCATAGTCCTAACCTTACTACAGAGAGACAGAGAGACATGTTTACCAAAGCATAGTCCTAACCTTACTACAGAGAGACATGTTTACCAAAGCATAGTCCTAACCTCACTACAGAGAGACATGTTTACCAAAGCATAGTCCTAACCTTACTACAGAGAGACAGAGAGACATGTTTACCAAAGCATAGTCCTAACCTTACTACAGAGAGACATGTTTACCAAAGCATAGTCCTAACCTTACTACAGAGAGACAGAGAGACATGTTTACCAAAGCATAGTCCTAACCTTACTACAGAGAGACAGAGAGACATGTTTACCAAAGCATAGTCCTAACCTTACTACAGAGAGACATGTTTACCAAAGCATAGTCCTAACCTCACTACAGAGAGACATGTTTACCAAAGCATAGTCCTAACCTTACTACAGAGAGACATGTTTACCAAAGCATAGTCCTAACCTTACTACAGAGAGACAGAGAGACATGTTTACCAAAGCATAGTCCTAACCTCACTACAGAGAGACATGTTTACCAAAGCATAGTCCTAACCTTACTACAGAGAGACAGAGAGACATGTTTACCAAAGCATAGTCCTAACCTCACTACAGAGAGACATGTTTACCAAAGCATAGTCCTAACCTTACTACAGAGAGACATGTTTACCAAAGCATAGTCCTAACCTTACTACAGAGAGACATGTTTACCAAAGCATAGTCCTAACCTCACTACAGAGAGACATGTTTACCAAAGCATAGTCCTAACCTCACTACAGAGAGACATGTTTACCAAAGCATAGTCCTAACCTCACTACAGAGAGACAGAGAGACATGTTTACCAAAGCATAGTCCTAACCTCACTACAGAGAGACAGAGAGACATGTTTACCAAAGCATAGTCCTAACCTCACTACAGAGAGACAGAGACATGTTTACCAAAGCATAGTCCTAACCTTACTACAGAGAGACATGTTTACCAAAGCATAGTCCTAACCTTACTACAGAGAGACATGTTTACCAAAGCATAGTCCTAACCTTACTACAGAGAGACATGTTTACCAAAGCATAGTCCTAACCTTACTACAGAGAGACAGAGAGACATGTTTACCAAAGCATAGTCCTAACCTTACTACAGAGAGACATGTTTACCAAAGCATAGTCCTAACCTCACTACAGAGAGACATGTTTACCAAAGCATAGTCCTAACCTCACTACAGAGAGACATGTTTACCAAAGCATAGTCCTAACCTTACTACAGAGAGACATGTTTACCAAAGCATAGTCCTAACCTTACTACAGAGAGACATGTTTACCAAAGCATAGTCCTAACCTTACTACAGAGAGACAGAGAGACATGTTTACCAAAGCATAGTCCTAACCTTACTACAGAGAGACATGTTTACCAAAGCATAGTCCTAACCTCACTACAGAGAGACATGTTTACCAAAGCATAGTCCTAACCTTACTACAGAGAGACATGTTTACCAAAGCATAGTCCTAACCTCACTACAGAGAGACAGAGAGACATGTTTACCAAAGCATAGTCCTAACCTTACTACAGAGAGACAGAGAGACATGTTTACCAAAGCATAGTCCTAACCTTACTACAGAGAGACAGAGAGACATGTTTACCAAAGCATAGTCCTAACCTTACTACAGAGAGGCAGAGAGACATGTTTACCAAAGCATAGTCCTAACCTTACTACAGAGAGACAGAGACATGTTTACCAAAGCATAGTCCTAACCTCACTACAGAGAGACATGTTTACCAAAGCATAGTCCTAACCTCACTACAGAGAGACATGTTTACCAAAGCATAGTCCTAACCTTACTACAGAGAGACAGAGAGACATGTTTACCAAAGCATAGTCCTAACCTTACTACAGAGAGACAGAGAGACATGTTTACCAAAGCATAGTCCTAACCTCACTACAGAGAGACATGTTTACCAAAGCATAGTCCTAACCTTACTACAGAGAGACATGTTTACCAAAGCATAGTCCTAACCTTACTACAGAGAGACATGTTTACCAAAGCATAGTCCTAACCTCACTACAGAGAGACATGTTTACCAAAGCATAGTCCTAACCTTACTACAGAGAGACATGTTTACCAAAGCATAGTCCTAACCTTACTACAGAGAGACATGTTTACCAAAGCATAGTCCTAACCTCACTACAGAGAGACATGTTTACCAAAGCATAGTCCTAACCTCACTACAGAGAGACATGTTTACCAAAGCATAGTCCTAACCTCACTACAGAGAGACATGTTTACCAAAGCATAGTCCTAACCTTACTACAGAGAGACATGTTTACCAAAGCATAGTCCTAACCTCACTACAGAGAGACAGAGAGACATGTTTACCAAAGCATAGTCCTAACCTCACTACAGAGAGACATGTTTACCAAAGCATAGTCCTAACCTCACTACAGAGAGACAGAGAGACATGTTTACCAAAGCATAGTCCTAACCTCACTACAGAGAGACATGTTTACCAAAGCATAGTCCTAACCTCACTACAGAGAGACAGAGAGACATGTTTACCAAAGCATAGTCCTAACCTTACTACAGAGAGACATGTTTACCAAAGCATAGTCCTAACCTTACTACAGAGAGACAGAGAGACATGTTTACCAAAGCATAGTCCTAACCTCACTACAGAGAGACATGTTTACCAAAGCATAGTCCTAACCTCACTACAGAGAGACAGAGACATGTTTACCAAAGCATAGTCCTAACCTCACTACAGAGAGACAGAGAGACATGTTTACCAAAGCATAGTCCTAACCTTACTACAGAGAGACAGAGAGACATGTTTACCAAAGCATAGTCCTAACCTTACTACAGAGAGACATGTTTACCAAAGCATAGTCCTAACCTTACTACAGAGAGACATGTTTACCAAAGCATAGTCCTAACCTTACTACAGAGAGACATGTTTACCAAAGCATAGTCCTAACCTCACTACAGAGAGACATGTTTACCAAAGCATAGTCCTAACCTTACTACAGAGAGACATGTTTACCAAAGCATAGTCCTAACCTTACTACAGAGAGACATGTTTACCAAAGCATAGTCCTAACCTTACTACAGAGAGACAGAGAGACATGTTTACCAAAGCATAGTCCTAACCTTACTACAGAGAGACATGTTTACCAAAGCATAGTCCTAACCTTACTACAGAGAGACATGTTTACCAAAGCATAGTCCTAACCTCACTACAGAGAGACATGTTTACCAAAGCATAGTCCTAACCTCACTACAGAGAGACATGTTTACCAAAGCATAGTCCTAACCTTACTACAGAGAGACATGTTTACCAAAGCATAGTCCTAACCTTACTACAGAGAGACATGTTTACCAAAGCATAGTCCTAACCTTACTACAGAGAGACATGTTTACCAAAGCATAGTCCTAACCTCACTACAGAGAGACATGTTTACCAAAGCATAGTCCTAACCTCACTACAGAGAGACATGTTTACCAAAGCATAGTCCTAACCTTACTACAGAGAGACAGAGAGACATGTTTACCAAAGCATAGTCCTAACCTTACTACAGAGAGACATGTTTACCAAAGCATAGTCCTAACCTTACTACAGAGAGACATGTTTACCAAAGCATAGTCCTAACCTCACTACAGAGAGACATGTTTACCAAAGCATAGTCCTAACCTCACTACAGAGAGACATGTTTACCAAAGCATAGTCCTAACCTTACTACAGAGAGACAGAGAGACATGTTTACCAAAGCATAGTCCTAACCTCACTACAGAGAGACATGTTTACCAAAGCATAGTCCTAACCTCACTACAGAGAGACATGTTTACCAAAGCATAGTCCTAACCTCACTACAGAGAGACATGTTTACCAAAGCATAGTCCTAACCTTACTACAGAGAGACATGTTTACCAAAGCATAGTCCTAACCTTACTACAGAGAGACATGTTTACCAAAGCATAGTCCTAACCTCACTACAGAGAGACATGTTTACCAAAGCATAGTCCTAACCTCACTACAGAGAGACATGTTTACCAAAGCATAGTCCTAACCTTACTACAGAGAGACAGAGAGACATGTTTACCAAAGCATAGTCCTAACCTCACTACAGAGAGACATGTTTACCAAAGCATAGTCCTAACCTCACTACAGAGAGACATGTTTACCAAAGCATAGTCCTAACCTCACTACAGAGAGACATGTTTACCAAAGCATAGTCCTAACCTTACTACAGAGAGACAGAGACATGTTTACCAAAGCATAGTCCTAACCTCACTACAGAGAGACATGTTTACCAAAGCATAGTCCTAACCTTACTACAGAGAGACATGTTTACCAAAGCATAGTCCTAACCTTACTACAGAGAGACATGTTTACCAAAGCATAGTCCTAACCTTACTACAGAGAGACATGTTTACCAAAGCATAGTCCTAACCTTACTACAGAGAGACATGTTTACCAAAGCATAGTCCTAACCTCACTACAGAGAGACATGTTTACCAAAGCATAGTCCTAACCTTACTACAGAGAGACATGTTTACCAAAGCATAGTCCTAACCTCACTACAGAGAGACAGAGAGACATGTTTACCAAAGCATAGTCCTAACCTTACTACAGAGAGACATGTTTACCAAAGCATAGTCCTAACCTTACTACAGAGAGACATGTTTACCAAAGCATAGTCCTAACCTTACTACAGAGAGACAGAGACATGTTTACCAAAGCATAGTCCTAACCTTACTACAGAGAGACATGTTTACCAAAGCATAGTCCTAACCTTACTACAGAGAGACATGTTTACCAAAGCATAGTCCTAACCTTACTACAGAGAGACATGTTTACCAAAGCATAGTCCTAACCTTACTACAGAGAGACATGTTTACCAAAGCATAGTCCTAACCTCACTACAGAGAGACATGTTTACCAAAGCATAGTCCTAACCTCACTACAGAGAGACAGAGAGACATGTTTACCAAAGCATAGTCCTAACCTTACTACAGAGAGACATGTTTACCAAAGCATAGTCCTAACCTTACTACAGAGAGACATGTTTACCAAAGCATAGTCCTAACCTCACTACAGAGAGACATGTTTACCAAAGCATAGTCCTAACCTCACTACAGAGAGACAGAGACATGTTTACCAAAGCATAGTCCTAACCTTACTACAGAGAGACATGTTTACCAAAGCATAGTCCTAACCTTACTACAGAGAGACAGAGAGACATGTTTACCAAAGCATAGTCCTAACCTTACTACAGAGAGACATGTTTACCAAAGCATAGTCCTAACCTCACTACAGAGAGACATGTTTACCAAAGCATAGTCCTAACCTCACTACAGAGAGACATGTTTACCAAAGCATAGTCCTAACCTCACTACAGAGAGACAGAGAGACATGTTTACCAAAGCATAGTCCTAACCTCACTACAGAGAGACATGTTTACCAAAGCATAGTCCTAACCTTACTACAGAGAGACATGTTTACCAAAGCATAGTCCTAACCTCACTACAGAGAGACATGTTTACCAAAGCATAGTCCTAACCTTACTACAGAGAGACATGTTTACCAAAGCATAGTCCTAACCTTACTACAGAGAGACATGTTTACCAAAGCATAGTCCTAACCTCACTACAGAGAGACATGTTTACCAAAGCATAGTCCTAACCTCACTACAGAGAGACATGTTTACCAAAGCATAGTCCTAACCTCACTACAGAGAGACATGTTTACCAAAGCATAGTCCTAACCTTACTACAGAGAGACATGTTTACCAAAGCATAGTCCTAACCTTACTACAGAGAGACATGTTTACCAAAGCATAGTCCTAACCTTACTACAGAGAGACATGTTTACCAAAGCATAGTCCTAACCTCACTACAGAGAGACATGTTTACCAAAGCATAGTCCTAACCTCACTACAGAGAGACATGTTTACCAAAGCATAGTCCTAACCTTACTACAGGGAGACATGTTTACCAAAGCATAGTCCTAACCTCACTACAGAGAGACATGTTTACCAAAGCATAGTCCTAACCTTACTACAGAGAGACATGTTTACCAAAGCATAGTCCTAACCTTACTACAGAGAGACAGAGACATGTTTACCAAAGCATAGTCCTAACCTTACTACAGAGAGACATGTTTACCAAAGCATAGTCCTAACCTCACTACAGAGAGACATGTTTACCAAAGCATAGTCCTAACCTTACTACAGAGAGACATGTTTACCAAAGCATAGTCCTAACCTTACTACAGAGAGACAGAGAGACATGTTTACCAAAGCATAGTCCTAACCTCACTACAGAGAGACAGAGACATGTTTACCAAAGCATAGTCCTAACCTTACTACAGAGAGACATGTTTACCAAAGCATAGTCCTAACCTCACTACAGAGAGACATGTTTACCAAAGCATAGTCCTAACCTCACTACAGAGAGACATGTTTACCAAAGCATAGTCCTAACCTCACTACAGAGAGACAGAGAGACATGTTTACCAAAGCATAGTCCTAACCTTACTACAGAGAGACATGTTTACCAAAGCATAGTCCTAACCTCACTACAGAGAGACATGTTTACCAAAGCATAGTCCTAACCTCACTACAGAGAGACATGTTTACCAAAGCATAGTCCTAACCTCACTACAGAGAGACATGTTTACCAAAGCATAGTCCTAACCTCACTACAGAGAGACATGTTTACCAAAGCATAGTCCTAACCTCACTACAGAGAGACATGTTTACCAAAGCATAGTCCTAACCTTACTACAGAGAGACAGAGAGACATGTTTACCAAAGCATAGTCCTAACCTCACTACAGAGAGACATGTTTACCAAAGCATAGTCCTAACCTCACTACAGAGAGACATGTTTACCAAAGCATAGTCCTAACCTTACTACAGAGAGACATGTTTACCAAAGCATAGTCCTAACCTCACTACAGAGAGACATGTTTACCAAAGCATAGTCCTAACCTCACTACAGAGAGACATGTTTACCAAAGCATAGTCCTAACCTTACTACAGAGAGACATGTTTACCAAAGCATAGTCCTAACCTCACTACAGAGAGACATGTTTACCAAAGCATAGTCCTAACCTTACTACAGAGAGACATGTTTACCAAAGCATAGTCCTAACCTCACTACAGAGAGACATGTTTACCAAAGCATAGTCCTAACCTCACTACAGAGAGACATGTTTACCAAAGCATAGTCCTAACCTCACTACAGAGAGACATGTTTACCAAAGCATAGTCCTAACCTCACTACAGAGAGACATGTTTACCAAAGCATAGTCCTAACCTCACTACAGAGAGACATGTTTACCAAAGCATAGTCCTAACCTCACTACAGAGAGACAGAGAGACATGTTTACCAAAGCATAGTCCTAACCTTACTACAGAGAGACATGTTTACCAAAGCATAGTCCTAACCTCACTACAGAGAGACATGTTTACCAAAGCATAGTCCTAACCTTACTACAGAGAGACATGTTTACCAAAGCATAGTCCTAACCTTACTACAGAGAGACATGTTTACCAAAGCATAGTCCTAACCTCACTACAGAGAGACAGAGAGACATGTTTACCAAAGCATAGTCCTAACCTCACTACAGAGAGACAGAGAGACATGTTTACCAAAGCATAGTCCTAACCTTACTACAGAGAGACAGAGAGACATGTTTACCAAAGCATAGTCCTAACCTTACTACAGAGAGACATGTTTACCAAAGCATAGTCCTAACCTTACTACAGAGAGACATGTTTACCAAAGCATAGTCCTAACCTCACTACAGAGAGACAGAGAGACATGTTTACCAAAGCATAGTCCTAACCTTACTACAGAGAGACATGTTTACCAAAGCATAGTCCTAACCTCACTACAGAGAGACATGTTTACCAAAGCATAGTCCTAACCTCACTACAGAGAGACAGAGAGACATGTTTACCAAAGCATAGTCCTAACCTCACTACAGAGAGACATGTTTACCAAAGCATAGTCCTAACCTCACTACAGAGAGACATGTTTACCAAAGCATAGTCCTAACCTCACTACAGAGAGACAGAGAGACATGTTTACCAAAGCATAGTCCTAACCTTACTACAGAGAGACATGTTTACCAAAGCATAGTCCTAACCTCACTACAGAGAGACATGTTTACCAAAGCATAGTCCTAACCTCACTACAGAGAGACATGTTTACCAAAGCATAGTCCTAACCTTACTACAGAGAGACATGTTTACCAAAGCATAGTCCTAACCTCACTACAGAGAGACATGTTTACCAAAGCATAGTCCTAACCTTACTACAGAGAGACATGTTTACCAAAGCATAGTCCTAACCTCACTACAGAGAGACATGTTTACCAAAGCATAGTCCTAACCTTACTACAGAGAGACATGTTTACCAAAGCATAGTCCTAACCTCACTACAGAGAGACATGTTTACCAAAGCATAGTCCTAACCTTACTACAGAGAGACATGTTTACCAAAGCATAGTCCTAACCTTACTACAGAGAGACATGTTTACCAAAGCATAGTCCTAACCTTACTACAGAGAGACAGAGAGACATGTTTACCAAAGCATAGTCCTAACCTTACTACAGAGAGACATGTTTACCAAAGCATAGTCCTAACCTCACTACAGAGAGACATGTTTACCAAAGCATAGTCCTAACCTCACTACAGAGAGACAGAGAGACATGTTTACCAAAGCATAGTCCTAACCTTACTACAGAGAGACATGTTTACCAAAGCATAGTCCTAACCTTACTACAGAGAGACATGTTTACCAAAGCATAGTCCTAACCTCACTACAGAGAGACATGTTTACCAAAGCATAGTCCTAACCTTACTACAGAGAGACATGTTTACCAAAGCATAGTCCTAACCTCACTACAGAGAGACATGTTTACCAAAGCATAGTCCTAACCTTACTACAGAGAGACATGTTTACCAAAGCATAGTCCTAACCTTACTACAGAGAGACATGTTTACCAAAGCATAGTCCTAACCTCACTACAGAGAGACATGTTTACCAAAGCATAGTCCTAACCTTACTACAGAGAGACATGTTTACCAAAGCATAGTCCTAACCTTACTACAGAGAGACATGTTTACCAAAGCATAGTCCTAACCTCACTACAGAGAGACATGTTTACCAAAGCATAGTCCTAACCTCACTACAGAGAGACATGTTTACCAAAGCATAGTCCTAACCTCACTACAGAGAGACAGAGAGACATGTTTACCAAAGCATAGTCCTAACCTCACTACAGAGAGACATGTTTACCAAAGCATAGTCCTAACCTTACTACAGAGAGACAGAGAGACATGTTTACCAAAGCATAGTCCTAACCTCACTACAGAGAGACATGTTTACCAAAGCATAGTCCTAACCTTACTACAGAGAGGCAGAGAGACATGTTTACCAAAGCATAGTCCTAACCTCACTACAGAGAGACATGTTTACCAAAGCATAGTCCTAACCTCACTACAGAGAGACATGTTTACCAAAGCATAGTCCTAACCTCACTACAGAGAGACATGTTTACCAAAGCATAGTCCTAACCTCACTACAGAGAGACATGTTTACCAAAGCATAGTCCTAACCTTACTACAGAGAGACATGTTTACCAAAGCATAGTCCTAACCTCACTACAGAGAGACATGTTTACCAAAGCATAGTCCTAACCTCACTACAGAGAGACAGAGAGACATGTTTACCAAAGCATAGTCCTAACCTTACTACAGAGAGACATGTTTACCAAAGCATAGTCCTAACCTCACTACAGAGAGACAGAGAGACATGTTTACCAAAGCATAGTCCTAACCTCACTACAGAGAGACAGAGAGACATGTTTACCAAAGCATAGTCCTAACCTCACTACAGAGAGACATGTTTACCAAAGCATAGTCCTAACCTCACTACAGAGAGACAGAGAGACATGTTTACCAAAGCATAGTCCTAACCTCACTACAGAGAGAGAGCATGTTTACCAAAGCATAGTCCTAACCTTACTACAGAGAGACATGTTTACCAAAGCATAGTCCTAACCTCACTACAGAGAGACATGTTTACCAAAGCATAGTCCTAACCTCACTACAGAGAGACATGTTTACCAAAGCATAGTCCTAACCTTACTACAGAGAGACATGTTTACCAAAGCATAGTCCTAACCTCACTACAGAGAGACAGAGAGACATGTTTACCAAAGCATAGTCCTAACCTCACTACAGAGAGACATGTTTACCAAAGCATAGTCCTAACCTTACTACAGAGAGACATGTTTACCAAAGCATAGTCCTAACCTCACTACAGAGAGACATGTTTACCAAAGCATAGTCCTAACCTCACTACAGAGAGACATGTTTACCAAAGCATAGTCCTAACCTCACTACAGAGAGACAGAGAGACATGTTTACCAAAGCATAGTCCTAACCTTACTACAGAGAGACATGTTTACCAAAGCATAGTCCTAACCTTACTACAGAGAGACATGTTTACCAAAGCATAGTCCTAACCTCACTACAGAGAGACATGTTTACCAAAGCATAGTCCTAACCTCACTACAGAGAGACATGTTTACCAAAGCATAGTCCTAACCTTACTACAGAGAGACATGTTTACCAAAGCATAGTCCTAACCTCACTACAGAGAGACATGTTTACCAAAGCATAGTCCTAACCTCACTACAGAGAGACATGTTTACCAAAGCATAGTCCTAACCTCACTACAGAGAGACATGTTTACCAAAGCATAGTCCTAACCTTACTACAGAGAGACAGAGAACATGTTTACCAAAGCATAGTCCTAACCTCACTACAGAGAGACATGTTTACCAAAGCATAGTCCTAACCTCACTACAGAGAGACATGTTTACCAAAGCATAGTCCTAACCTTACTACAGAGAGACATGTTTACCAAAGCATAGTCCTAACCTCACTACAGAGAGACATGTTTACCAAAGCATAGTCCTAACCTTACTACAGAGAGACATGTTTACCAAAGCATAGTCCTAACCTTACTACAGAGAGACATGTTTACCAAAGCATAGTCCTAACCTTACTACAGAGAGACAGAGAGACATGTTTACCAAAGCATAGTCCTAACCTCACTACAGAGAGACATGTTTACCAAAGCATAGTCCTAACCTTACTACAGAGAGACATGTTTACCAAAGCATAGTCCTAACCTTACTACAGAGAGACATGTTTACCAAAGCATAGTCCTAACCTTACTACAGAGAGACAGAGAGACATGTTTACCAAAGCATAGTCCTAACCTTACTACAGAGAGACATGTTTACCAAAGCATAGTCCTAACCTCACTACAGAGAGACATGTTTACCAAAGCATAGTCCTAACCTTACTACAGAGAGACATGTTTACCAAAGCATAGTCCTAACCTCACTACAGAGAGACATGTTTACCAAAGCATAGTCCTAACCTTACTACAGAGAGACATGTTTACCAAAGCATAGTCCTAACCTCACTACAGAGAGACATGTTTACCAAAGCATAGTCCTAACCTCACTACAGAGAGACAGAGACATGTTTACCAAAGCATAGTCCTAACCTTACTACAGAGAGACATGTTTACCAAAGCATAGTCCTAACCTTACTACAGAGAGACATGTTTACCAAAGCATAGTCCTAACCTTACTACAGAGAGACATGTTTACCAAAGCATAGTCCTAACCTCACTACAGAGAGACAGAGAGACATGTTTACCAAAGCATAGTCCTAACCTTACTACAGAGAGACATGTTTACCAAAGCATAGTCCTAACCTTACTACAGAGAGACAGAGAGACATGTTTACCAAAGCATAGTCCTAACCTCACTACAGAGAGACAGAGAGACATGTTTACCAAAGCATAGTCCTAACCTTACTACAGAGAGACATGTTTACCAAAGCATAGTCCTAACCTTACTACAGAGAGACATGTTTACCAAAGCATAGTCCTAACCTTACTACAGAGAGACATGTTTACCAAAGCATAGTCCTAACCTTACTACAGAGAGACAGAGAGACATGTTTACCAAAGCATAGTCCTAACCTTACTACAGAGAGACATGTTTACCAAAGCATAGTCCTAACCTCACTACAGAGAGACATGTTTACCAAAGCATAGTCCTAACCTTACTACAGAGAGACATGTTTACCAAAGCATAGTCCTAACCTTACTACAGAGAGACATGTTTACCAAAGCATAGTCCTAACCTTACTACAGAGAGACATGTTTACCAAAGCATAGTCCTAACCTCACTACAGAGAGACAGAGAGACATGTTTACCAAAGCATAGTCCTAACCTCACTACAGAGAGACATGTTTACCAAAGCATAGTCCTAACCTCACTACAGAGAGACATGTTTACCAAAGCATAGTCCTAACCTCACTACAGAGAGACATGTTTACCAAAGCATAGTCCTAACCTTACTACAGAGAGACATGTTTACCAAAGCATAGTCCTAACCTCACTACAGAGAGACAGAGAGACATGTTTACCAAAGCATAGTCCTAACCTCACTACAGAGAGACATGTTTACCAAAGCATAGTCCTAACCTCACTACAGAGAGACATGTTTACCAAAGCATAGTCCTAACCTCACTACAGAGAGACATGTTTACCAAAGCATAGTCCTAACCTCACTACAGAGAGACATGTTTACCAAAGCATAGTCCTAACCTTACTACAGAGAGACAGAGAGACATGTTTACCAAAGCATAGTCCTAACCTCACTACAGAGAGACATGTTTACCAAAGCATAGTCCTAACCTTACTACAGAGAGACAGAGAGACATGTTTACCAAAGCATAGTCCTAACCTCACTACAGAGAGACAGAGAGACATGTTTACCAAAGCATAGTCCTAACCTCACTACAGAGAGACAGAGAGACATGTTTACCAAAGCATAGTCCTAACCTCACTACAGAGAGACATGTTTACCAAAGCATAGTCCTAACCTCACTACAGAGAGACATGTTTACCAAAGCATAGTCCTAACCTTACTACAGAGAGACATGTTTACCAAAGCATAGTCCTAACCTTACTACAGAGAGACATGTTTACCAAAGCATAGTCCTAACCTCACTACAGAGAGACATGTTTACCAAAGCATAGTCCTAACCTCACTACAGAGAGACATGTTTACCAAAGCATAGTCCTAACCTTACTACAGAGAGACAGAGAGACATGTTTACCAAAGCATAGTCCTAACCTCACTACAGAGAGACAGAGAGACATGTTTACCAAAGCATAGTCCTAACCTTACTACAGAGAGACAGAGACATGTTTACCAAAGCATAGTCCTAACCTTACTACAGAGAGACATGTTTACCAAAGCATAGTCCTAACCTTACTACAGAGAGACATGTTTACCAAAGCATAGTCCTAACCTCACTACAGAGAGACATGTTTACCAAAGCATAGTCCTAACCTTACTACAGAGAGACATGTTTACCAAAGCATAGTCCTAACCTCACTACAGAGAGACAGAGAGACATGTTTACCAAAGCATAGTCCTAACCTTACTACAGAGAGACATGTTTACCAAAGCATAGTCCTAACCTTACTACAGAGAGACATGTTTACCAAAGCATAGTCCTAACCTTACTACAGAGAGACATGTTTACCAAAGCATAGTCCTAACCTCACTACAGAGAGACATGTTTACCAAAGCATAGTCCTAACCTCACTACAGAGAGACATGTTTACCAAAGCATAGTCCTAACCTCACTACAGAGAGACATGTTTACCAAAGCATAGTCCTAACCTTACTACAGAGAGGCAGAGAGACATGTTTACCAAAGCATAGTCCTAACCTTACTACAGAGAGGCAGAGAGACATGTTTACCAAAGCATAGTCCTAACCTCACTACAGAGAGACATGTTTACCAAAGCATAGTCCTAACCTTACTACAGAGAGACAGTGAGACATGTTTACCAAAGCATAGTCCTAACCTTACTACAGAGAGACATGTTTACCAAAGCATAGTCCTAACCTTACTACAGAGAGACATGTTTACCAAAGCATAGTCCTAACCTCACTACAGAGAGACATGTTTACCAAAGCATAGTCCTAACCTTACTACAGAGAGACATGTTTACCAAAGCATAGTCCTAACCTTACTACAGAGAGACATGTTTACCAAAGCATAGTCCTAACCTCACTACAGAGAGACATGTTTACCAAAGCATAGTCCTAACCTCACTACAGAGAGACATGTTTACCAAAGCATAGTCCTAACCTCACTACAGAGAGACAGAGACACATGTTTACCAAAGCATAGTCCTAACCTCACTACAGAGAGACATGTTTACCAAAGCATAGTCCTAACCTCACTACAGAGAGACATGTTTACCAAAGCATAGTCCTAACCTCACTACAGAGAGACATGTTTACCAAAGCATAGTCCTAACCTCACTACAGAGAGACAGAGACATGTTTACCAAAGCATAGTCCTAACCTCACTACAGAGAGACATGTTTACCAAAGCATAGTCCTAACCTCACTACAGAGAGACATGTTTACCAAAGCATAGTCCTAACCTTACTACAGAGAGACATGTTTACCAAAGCATAGTCCTAACCTCACTACAGAGAGACATGTTTACCAAAGCATAGTCCTAACCTCACTACAGAGAGACATGTTTACCAAAGCATAGTCCTAACCTCACTACAGAGAGACATGTTTACCAAAGCATAGTCCTAACCTCACTACAGAGAGACATGTTTACCAAAGCATAGTCCTAACCTTACTACAGAGAGACATGTTTACCAAAGCATAGTCCTAACCTTACTACAGAGAGACATGTTTACCAAAGCATAGTCCTAACCTCACTACAGAGAGACATGTTTACCAAAGCATAGTCCTAACCTCACTACAGAGAGACATGTTTACCAAAGCATAGTCCTAACCTCACTACAGAGAGACATGTTTACCAAAGCATAGTCCTAACCTCACTACAGAGAGACATGTTTACCAAAGCATAGTCCTAACCTCACTACAGAGAGACATGTTTACCAAAGCATAGTCCTAACCTCACTACAGAGAGACATGTTTACCAAAGCATAGTCCTAACCTCACTACAGAGAGAGAGCATGTTTACCAAAGCATAGTCCTAACCTTACTACAGAGAGACATGTTTACCAAAGCATAGTCCTAACCTTACTACAGAGAGACATGTTTACCAAAGCATAGTCCTAACCTTACTACAGAGAGACATGTTTACCAAAGCATAGTCCTAACCTCACTACAGAGAGACATGTTTACCAAAGCATAGTCCTAACCTCACTACAGAGAGACATGTTTACCAAAGCATAGTCCTAACCTTACTACAGAGAGACATGTTTACCAAAGCATAGTCCTAACCTTACTACAGAGAGACATGTTTACCAAAGCATAGTCCTAACCTCACTACAGAGAGACATGTTTACCAAAGCATAGTCCTAACCTCACTACAGAGAGACATGTTTACCAAAGCATAGTCCTAACCTTACTACAGAGAGACATGTTTACCAAAGCATAGTCCTAACCTTACTACAGAGAGACATGTTTACCAAAGCATAGTCCTAACCTCACTACAGAGAGACATGTTTACCAAAGCATAGTCCTAACCTCACTACAGAGAGACATGTTTACCAAAGCATAGTCCTAACCTTACTACAGAGAGACAGAGAGACATGTTTACCAAAGCATAGTCCTAACCTCACTACAGAGAGACATGTTTACCAAAGCATAGTCCTAACCTTACTACAGAGAGACATGTTTACCAAAGCATAGTCCTAACCTCACTACAGAGAGACATGTTTACCAAAGCATAGTCCTAACCTTACTACAGAGAGACAGAGAGACATGTTTACCAAAGCATAGTCCTAACCTCACTACAGAGAGACATGTTTACCAAAGCATAGTCCTAACCTTACTACAGAGAGACATGTTTACCAAAGCATAGTCCTAACCTTACTACAGAGAGACAGAGAGACATGTTTACCAAAGCATAGTCCTAACCTCACTACAGAGAGACATGTTTACCAAAGCATAGTCCTAACCTTACTACAGAGAGACATGTTTACCAAAGCATAGTCCTAACCTTACTACAGAGAGACATGTTTACCAAAGCATAGTCCTAACCTCACTACAGAGAGACATGTTTACCAAAGCATAGTCCTAACCTTACTACAGAGAGACATGTTTACCAAAGCATAGTCCTAACCTCACTACAGAGAGACATGTTTACCAAAGCATAGTCCTAACCTTACTACAGAGAGACATGTTTACCAAAGCATAGTCCTAACCTTACTACAGAGAGACATGTTTACCAAAGCATAGTCCTAACCTCACTACAGAGAGACATGTTTACCAAAGCATAGTCCTAACCTCACTACAGAGAGACAGAGAGACATGTTTACCAAAGCATAGTCCTAACCTCACTACAGAGAGACATGTTTACCAAAGCATAGTCCTAACCTCACTACAGAGAGACATGTTTACCAAAGCATAGTCCTAACCTTACTACAGAGAGACATGTTTACCAAAGCATAGTCCTAACCTCACTACAGAGAGACATGTTTACCAAAGCATAGTCCTAACCTTACTACAGAGAGACATGTTTACCAAAGCATAGTCCTAACCTCACTACAGAGAGACATGTTTACCAAAGCATAGTCCTAACCTTACTACAGAGAGACAGAGAGACATGTTTACCAAAGCATAGTCCTAACCTCACTACAGAGAGACATGTTTACCAAAGCATAGTCCTAACCTCACTACAGAGAGACATGTTTACCAAAGCATAGTCCTAACCTCACTACAGAGAGACATGTTTACCAAAGCATAGTCCTAACCTTACTACAGAGAGACATGTTTACCAAAGCATAGTCCTAACCTTACTACAGAGAGACATGTTTACCAAAGCATAGTCCTAACCTCACTACAGAGAGACATGTTTACCAAAGCATAGTCCTAACCTTACTACAGAGAGACATGTTTACCAAAGCATAGTCCTAACCTTACTACAGAGAGACATGTTTACCAAAGCATAGTCCTAACCTTACTACAGAGAGACAGAGAGACATGTTTACCAAAGCATAGTCCTAACCTTACTACAGAGAGACATGTTTACCAAAGCATAGTCCTAACCTCACTACAGAGAGACATGTTTACCAAAGCATAGTCCTAACCTTACTACAGAGAGACATGTTTACCAAAGCATAGTCCTAACCTTACTACAGAGAGACATGTTTACCAAAGCATAGTCCTAACCTCACTACAGAGAGACAGAGAGACATGTTTACCAAAGCATAGTCCTAACCTTACTACAGAGAGACATGTTTACCAAAGCATAGTCCTAACCTTACTACAGAGAGACATGTTTACCAAAGCATAGTCCTAACCTTACTACAGAGAGACATGTTTACCAAAGCATAGTCCTAACCTTACTACAGAGAGACAGAGACATGTTTACCAAAGCATAGTCCTAACCTCACTACAGAGAGACATGTTTACCAAAGCATAGTCCTAACCTCACTACAGAGAGACATGTTTACCAAAGCATAGTCCTAACCTCACTACAGAGAGACATGTTTACCAAAGCATAGTCCTAACCTCACTACAGAGAGACAGAGAGACATGTTTACCAAAGCATAGTCCTAACCTTACTACAGAGAGACATGTTTACCAAAGCATAGTCCTAACCTTACTACAGAGAGACATGTTTACCAAAGCATAGTCCTAACCTCACTACAGAGAGACATGTTTACCAAAGCATAGTCCTAACCTTACTACAGAGAGACAGAGAGACATGTTTACCAAAGCATAGTCCTAACCTCACTACAGAGAGACATGTTTACCAAAGCATAGTCCTAACCTCACTACAGAGAGACAGAGAGACATGTTTACCAAAGCATAGTCCTAACCTTACTACAGAGAGACATGTTTACCAAAGCATAGTCCTAACCTCACTACAGAGAGACATGTTTACCAAAGCATAGTCCTAACCTTACTACAGAGAGACATGTTTACCAAAGCATAGTCCTAACCTTACTACAGAGAGACATGTTTACCAAAGCATAGTCCTAACCTTACTACAGAGAGACAGAGAGACATGTTTACCAAAGCATAGTCCTAACCTCACTACAGAGAGACAGAGAGACATGTTTACCAAAGCATAGTCCTAACCTCACTACAGAGAGACATGTTTACCAAAGCATAGTCCTAACCTTACTACAGAGAGACATGTTTACCAAAGCATAGTCCTAACCTTACTACAGAGAGACATGTTTACCAAAGCATAGTCCTAACCTTACTACAGAGAGACATGTTTACCAAAGCATAGTCCTAACCTCACTACAGAGAGACATGTTTACCAAAGCATAGTCCTAACCTTACTACAGAGAGACATGTTTACCAAAGCATAGTCCTAACCTCACTACAGAGAGACATGTTTACCAAAGCATAGTCCTAACCTCACTACAGAGAGACATGTTTACCAAAGCATAGTCCTAACCTCACTACAGAGAGACATGTTTACCAAAGCATAGTCCTAACCTCACTACAGAGAGACATGTTTACCAAAGCATAGTCCTAACCTTACTACAGAGAGACAGAGAGACATGTTTACCAAAGCATAGTCCTAACCTTACTACAGAGAGACATGTTTACCAAAGCATAGTCCTAACCTCACTACAGAGAGACATGTTTACCAAAGCATAGTCCTAACCTTACTACAGAGAGACATGTTTACCAAAGCATAGTCCTAACCTTACTACAGAGAGACATGTTTACCAAAGCATAGTCCTAACCTTACTACAGAGAGACATGTTTACCAAAGCATAGTCCTAACCTCACTACAGAGAGACAGAGAGACATGTTTACCAAAGCATAGTCCTAACCTTACTACAGAGAGACATGTTTACCAAAGCATAGTCCTAACCTCACTACAGAGAGACATGTTTACCAAAGCATAGTCCTAACCTCACTACAGAGAGACAGAGAGACATGTTTACCAAAGCATAGTCCTAACCTCACTACAGAGAGACAGAGACATGTTTACCAAAGCATAGTCCTAACCTCACTACAGAGAGACATGTTTACCAAAGCATAGTCCTAACCTTACTACAGAGAGACAGAGAGACATGTTTACCAAAGCATAGTCCTAACCTTACTACAGAGAGACATGTTTACCAAAGCATAGTCCTAACCTCACTACAGAGAGACATGTTTACCAAAGCATAGTCCTAACCTCACTACAGAGAGACATGTTTACCAAAGCATAGTCCTAACCTTACTACAGAGAGACATGTTTACCAAAGCATAGTCCTAACCTCACTACAGAGAGACATGTTTACCAAAGCATAGTCCTAACCTTACTACAGAGAGACATGTTTACCAAAGCATAGTCCTAACCTCACTACAGAGAGACAGAGAGACATGTTTACCAAAGCATAGTCCTAACCTCACTACAGAGAGACAGAGAGACATGTTTACCAAAGCATAGTCCTAACCTCACTACAGAGAGACATGTTTACCAAAGCATAGTCCTAGCCTTACTACAGAGAGACATGTTTACCAAAGCATAGTCCTAACCTCACTACAGAGAGACATGTTTACCAAAGCATAGTCCTAACCTCACTACAGAGAGACATGTTTACCAAAGCATAGTCCTAACCTTACTACAGAGAGACATGTTTACCAAAGCATAGTCCTAACCTCACTACAGAGAGACAGAGAGACATGTTTACCAAAGCATAGTCCTAACCTCACTACAGAGAGACAGAGAGACATGTTTACCAAAGCATAGTCCTAACCTCACTACAGAGAGACAGAGACATGTTTACCAAAGCATAGTCCTAACCTCACTACAGAGAGACATGTTTACCAAAGCATAGTCCTAACCTCACTACAGAGAGACAGAGACATGTTTACCAAAGCATAGTCCTAACCTCACTACAGAGAGACATGTTTACCAAAGCATAGTCCTAACCTTACTACAGAGAGACATGTTTACCAAAGCATAGTCCTAACCTTACTACAGAGAGACATGTTTACCAAAGCATAGTCCTAACCTCACTACAGAGAGACATGTTTACCAAAGCATAGTCCTAACCTCACTACAGAGAGACATGTTTACCAAAGCATAGTCCTAACCTTACTACAGAGAGACATGTTTACCAAAGCATAGTCCTAACCTTACTACAGAGAGACAGAGAGACATGTTTACCAAAGCATAGTCCTAACCTTACTACAGAGAGACATGTTTACCAAAGCATAGTCCTAACCTTACTACAGAGAGACATGTTTACCAAAGCATAGTCCTAACCTTACTACAGAGAGACATGTTTACCAAAGCATAGTCCTAACCTCACTACAGAGAGACAGAGAGACATGTTTACCAAAGCATAGTCCTAACCTCACTACAGAGAGACAGAGAGACATGTTTACCAAAGCATAGTCCTAACCTCACTACAGAGAGACATGTTTACCAAAGCATAGTCCTAACCTCACTACAGAGAGACATGTTTACCAAAGCATAGTCCTAACCTCACTACAGAGAGACATGTTTACCAAAGCATAGTCCTAACCTCACTACAGAGAGACATGTTTACCAAAGCATAGTCCTAACCTTACTACAGAGAGACAGAGAGACATGTTTACCAAAGCATAGTCCTAACCTCACTACAGAGAGACAGAGAGACATGTTTACCAAAGCATAGTCCTAACCTCACTACAGAGAGACAGAGAGACATGTTTACCAAAGCATAGTCCTAACCTCACTACAGAGAGACATGTTTACCAAAGCATAGTCCTAACCTCACTACAGAGAGACATGTTTACCAAAGCATAGTCCTAACCTCACTACAGAGAGACATGTTTACCAAAGCATAGTCCTAACCTCACTACAGAGAGACAGAGAGACATGTTTACCAAAGCATAGTCCTAACCTTACTACAGAGAGACATGTTTACCAAAGCATAGTCCTAACCTCACTACAGAGAGACATGTTTACCAAAGCATAGTCCTAACCTCACTACAGAGAGACATGTTTACCAAAGCATAGTCCTAACCTTACTACAGAGAGACATGTTTACCAAAGCATAGTCCTAACCTTACTACAGAGAGACATGTTTACCAAAGCATAGTCCTAACCTCACTACAGAGAGACAGAGAGACATGTTTACCAAAGCATAGTCCTAACCTCACTACAGAGAGACATGTTTACCAAAGCATAGTCCTAACCTCACTACAGAGAGACATGTTTACCAAAGCATAGTCCTAACCTTACTACAGAGAGACATGTTTACCAAAGCATAGTCCTAACCTCACTACAGAGAGACATGTTTACCAAAGCATAGTCCTAACCTCACTACAGAGAGACATGTTTACCAAAGCATAGTCCTAACCTCACTACAGAGAGACAGAGAGACATGTTTACCAAAGCATAGTCCTAACCTTACTACAGAGAGACATGTTTACCAAAGCATAGTCCTAACCTTACTACAGAGAGACATGTTTACCAAAGCATAGTCCTAACCTTACTACAGAGAGACAGAGAGACATGTTTACCAAAGCATAGTCCTAACCTCACTACAGAGAGACATGTTTACCAAAGCATAGTCCTAACCTCACTACAGAGAGACATGTTTACCAAAGCATAGTCCTAACCTCACTACAGAGAGACAGAGACATGTTTACCAAAGCATAGTCCTAACCTTACTACAGAGAGACAGAGAGACATGTTTACCAAAGCATAGTCCTAACCTTACTACAGAGAGACAGAGACATGTTTACCAAAGCATAGTCCTAACCTCACTACAGAGAGACAGAGAGACATGTTTACCAAAGCATAGTCCTAACCTTACTACAGAGAGACAGAGAGACATGTTTACCAAAGCATAGTCCTAACCTTACTACAGAGAGACATGTTTACCAAAGCATAGTCCTAACCTTACTACAGAGAGACATGTTTACCAAAGCATAGTCCTAACCTCACTACAGAGAGACATGTTTACCAAAGCATAGTCCTAACCTTACTACAGAGAGACATGTTTACCAAAGCATAGTCCTAACCTCACTACAGAGAGACAGAGAGACATGTTTACCAAAGCATAGTCCTAACCTCACTACAGAGAGACATGTTTACCAAAGCATAGTCCTAACCTTACTACAGAGAGACAGAGAGACATGTTTACCAAAGCATAGTCCTAACCTCACTACAGAGAGACATGTTTACCAAAGCATAGTCCTAACCTCACTACAGAGAGACAGAGAGACATGTTTACCAAAGCATAGTCCTAACCTCACTACAGAGAGACATGTTTACCAAAGCATAGTCCTAACCTTACTACAGAGAGACAGAGAGACATGTTTACCAAAGCATAGTCCTAACCTCACTACAGAGAGACATGTTTACCAAAGCATAGTCCTAACCTCACTACAGAGAGACAGAGAGACATGTTTACCAAAGCATAGTCCTAACCTCACTACAGAGAGACATGTTTACCAAAGCATAGTCCTAACCTTACTACAGAGAGACAGAGAGACATGTTTACCAAAGCATAGTCCTAACCTCACTACAGAGAGACATGTTTACCAAAGCATAGTCCTAACCTTACTACAGAGAGACATGTTTACCAAAGCATAGTCCTAACCTTACTACAGAGAGACATGTTTACCAAAGCATAGTCCTAACCTCACTACAGAGAGACATGTTTACCAAAGCATAGTCCTAACCTTACTACAGAGAGACATGTTTACCAAAGCATAGTCCTAACCTTACTACAGAGAGACAGAGAGACATGTTTACCAAAGCATAGTCCTAACCTCACTACAGAGAGACATGTTTACCAAAGCATAGTCCTAACCTCACTACAGAGAGACATGTTTACCAAAGCATAGTCCTAACCTTACTACAGAGAGACAGAGAGACATGTTTACCAAAGCATAGTCCTAACCTTACTACAGAGAGACAGAGAGACATGTTTACCAAAGCATAGTCCTAACCTCACTACAGAGAGACATGTTTACCAAAGCATAGTCCTAACCTTACTACAGAGAGACAGAGACATGTTTACCAAAGCATAGTCCTAACCTCACTACAGAGAGACAGAGAGACATGTTTACCAAAGCATAGTCCTAACCTTACTACAGAGAGACATGTTTACCAAAGCATAGTCCTAACCTCACTACAGAGAGACATGTTTACCAAAGCATAGTCCTAACCTCACTACAGAGAGACATGTTTACCAAAGCATAGTCCTAACCTCACTACAGAGAGACAGAGACATGTTTACCAAAGCATAGTCCTAACCTCACTACAGAGAGACATGTTTACCAAAGCATAGTCCTAACCTTACTACAGAGAGACATGTTTACCAAAGCATAGTCCTAACCTCACTACAGAGAGACATGTTTACCAAAGCATAGTCCTAACCTTACTACAGAGAGACATGTTTACCAAAGCATAGTCCTAACCTCACTACAGAGAGACAGAGAGACATGTTTACCAAAGCATAGTCCTAACCTCACTACAGAGAGACATGTTTACCAAAGCATAGTCCTAACCTTACTACAGAGAGACATGTTTACCAAAGCATAGTCCTAACCTCACTACAGAGAGACAGAGAGACATGTTTACCAAAGCATAGTCCTAACCTCACTACAGAGAGACATGTTTACCAAAGCATAGTCCTAACCTCACTACAGAGAGACATGTTTACCAAAGCATAGTCCTAACCTTACTACAGAGAGACATGTTTACCAAAGCATAGTCCTAACCTTACTACAGAGAGACATGTTTACCAAAGCATAGTCCTAACCTCACTACAGAGAGACAGAGAGACATGTTTACCAAAGCATAGTCCTAACCTCACTACAGAGAGACATGTTTACCAAAGCATAGTCCTAACCTCACTACAGAGAGACATGTTTACCAAAGCATAGTCCTAACCTCACTACAGAGAGACAGAGACATGTTTACCAAAGCATAGTCCTAACCTTACTACAGAGAGACATGTTTACCAAAGCATAGTCCTAACCTCACTACAGAGAGACATGTTTACCAAAGCATAGTCCTAACCTTACTACAGAGAGACATGTTTACCAAAGCATAGTCCTAACCTTACTACAGAGAGACATGTTTACCAAAGCATAGTCCTAACCTCACTACAGAGAGACAGAGAGACATGTTTACCAAAGCATAGTCCTAACCTCACTACAGAGAGACATGTTTACCAAAGCATAGTCCTAACCTCACTACAGAGAGACAGAGAGACATGTTTACCAAAGCATAGTCCTAACCTCACTACAGAGAGACAGAGAGACATGTTTACCAAAGCATAGTCCTAACCTCACTACAGAGAGACAGAGAGACATGTTTACCAAAGCATAGTCCTAACCTCACTACAGAGAGACATGTTTACCAAAGCATAGTCCTAACCTTACTACAGAGAGACATGTTTACCAAAGCATAGTCCTAACCTCACTACAGAGAGACATGTTTACCAAAGCATAGTCCTAACCTCACTACAGAGAGACAGAGAGACATGTTTACCAAAGCATAGTCCTAACCTCACTACAGAGAGACAGAGAGACATGTTTACCAAAGCATAGTCCTAACCTTACTACAGAGAGACATGTTTACCAAAGCATAGTCCTAACCTTACTACAGAGAGACATGTTTACCAAAGCATAGTCCTAACCTTACTACAGAGAGACAGAGAGACATGTTTACCAAAGCATAGTCCTAACCTTACTACAGAGAGACATGTTTACCAAAGCATAGTCCTAACCTTACTACAGAGAGACAGAGACATGTTTACCAAAGCATAGTCCTAACCTCACTACAGAGAGACATGTTTACCAAAGCATAGTCCTAACCTTACTACAGAGAGACATGTTTACCAAAGCATAGTCCTAACCTCACTACAGAGAGACATGTTTACCAAAGCATAGTCCTAACCTCACTACAGAGAGACATGTTTACCAAAGCATAGTCCTAACCTCACTACAGAGAGACATGTTTACCAAAGCATAGTCCTAACCTTACTACAGAGAGACATGTTTACCAAAGCATAGTCCTAACCTTACTACAGAGAGACAGAGAGACATGTTTACCAAAGCATAGTCCTAACCTTACTACAGAGAGACATGTTTACCAAAGCATAGTCCTAACCTTACTACAGAGAGACATGTTTACCAAAGCATAGTCCTAACCTTACTACAGAGAGACATGTTTACCAAAGCATAGTCCTAACCTCACTACAGAGAGACATGTTTACCAAAGCATAGTCCTAACCTCACTACAGAGAGACATGTTTACCAAAGCATAGTCCTAACCTTACTACAGAGAGACATGTTTACCAAAGCATAGTCCTAACCTTACTACAGAGAGACAGAGAAACATGTTTACCAAAGCATAGTCCTAACCTCACTACAGAGAGACATGTATACCAAAGCATAGTCCTAACCTTACTACAGAGAGACAGAGAAACATGTTTACCAAAGCATAGTCCTAACCTCACTACAGAGAGACATGTATACCAAAGCATAGTCCTAACCTCACTACAGAGAGACATGTTTACCAAAGCATAGTCCTAACCTTACTACAGAGAGACATGTTTACCAAAGCATAGTCCTAACCTCACTACAGAGAGACATGTTTACCAAAGCATAGTCCTAACCTTACTACAGAGAGACATGTTTACCAAAGCATAGTCCTAACCTTACTACAGAGAGACATGTTTACCAAAGCATAGTCCTAACCTTACTACAGAGAGACAGAGAGACATGTTTACCAAAGCATAGTCCTAACCTCACTACAGAGAGACATGTTTACCAAAGCATAGTCCTAACCTTACTACAGAGAGACATGTTTACCAAAGCATAGTCCTAACCTTACTACAGAGAGACATGTTTACCAAAGCATAGTCCTAACCTTACTACAGAGAGACAGAGAGACATGTTTACCAAAGCATAGTCCTAACCTTACTACAGAGAGACATGTTTACCAAAGCATAGTCCTAACCTCACTACAGAGAGACATGTTTACCAAAGCATAGTCCTAACCTTACTACAGAGAGACATGTTTACCAAAGCATAGTCCTAACCTCACTACAGAGAGACATGTTTACCAAAGCATAGTCCTAACCTTACTACAGAGAGACATGTTTACCAAAGCATAGTCCTAACCTCACTACAGAGAGACATGTTTACCAAAGCATAGTCCTAACCTTACTACAGAGAGACATGTTTACCAAAGCATAGTCCTAACCTCACTACAGAGAGACATGTTTACCAAAGCATAGTCCTAACCTCACTACAGAGAGACATGTTTACCAAAGCATAGTCCTAACCTTACTACAGAGAGACATGTTTACCAAAGCATAGTCCTAACCTCACTACAGAGAGACATGTTTACCAAAGCATAGTCCTAACCTTACTACAGAGAGACATGTTTACCAAAGCATAGTCCTAACCTCACTACAGAGAGACAGAGAGACATGTTTACCAAAGCATAGTCCTAACCTTACTACAGAGAGACATGTTTACCAAAGCATAGTCCTAACCTTACTACAGAGAGACAGAGAGACATGTTTACCAAAGCATAGTCCTAACCTCACTACAGAGAGACAGAGAGACATGTTTACCAAAGCATAGTCCTAACCTTACTACAGAGAGACATGTTTACCAAAGCATAGTCCTAACCTTACTACAGAGAGACATGTTTACCAAAGCATAGTCCTAACCTTACTACAGAGAGACATGTTTACCAAAGCATAGTCCTAACCTTACTACAGAGAGACAGAGAGACATGTTTACCAAAGCATAGTCCTAACCTTACTACAGAGAGACATGTTTACCAAAGCATAGTCCTAACCTCACTACAGAGAGACATGTTTACCAAAGCATAGTCCTAACCTTACTACAGAGAGACATGTTTACCAAAGCATAGTCCTAACCTTACTACAGAGAGACATGTTTACCAAAGCATAGTCCTAACCTTACTACAGAGAGACATGTTTACCAAAGCATAGTCCTAACCTTACTACAGAGAGACATGTTTACCAAAGCATAGTCCTAACCTTACTACAGAGAGACATGTTTACCAAAGCATAGTCCTAACCTTACTACAGAGAGACATGTTTACCAAAGCATAGTCCTAACCTCACTACAGAGAGACATGTTTACCAAAGCATAGTCCTAACCTTACTACAGAGAGACAGAGAGACATGTTTACCAAAGCATAGTCCTAACCTTACTACAGAGAGACATGTTTACCAAAGCATAGTCCTAACCTCACTACAGAGAGACATGTTTACCAAAGCATAGTCCTAACCTTACTACAGAGAGACATGTTTACCAAAGCATAGTCCTAACCTCACTACAGAGAGACAGAGAGACATGTTTACCAAAGCATAGTCCTAACCTCACTACAGAGAGACATGTTTACCAAAGCATAGTCCTAACCTCACTACAGAGAGACATGTTTACCAAAGCATAGTCCTAACCTCACTACAGAGAGACATGTTTACCAAAGCATAGTCCTAACCTCACTACAGAGAGACATGTTTACCAAAGCATAGTCCTAACCTTACTACAGAGAGACATGTTTACCAAAGCATAGTCCTAACCTTACTACAGAGAGACATGTTTACCAAAGCATAGTCCTAACCTTACTACAGAGAGACATGTTTACCAAAGCATAGTCCTAACCTTACTACAGAGAGACATGTTTACCAAAGCATAGTCCTAACCTTACTACAGAGAGACAGAGAGACATGTTTACCAAAGCATAGTCCTAACCTCACTACAGAGAGACATGTTTACCAAAGCATAGTCCTAACCTTACTACAGAGAGACAGAGAGACATGTTTACCAAAGCATAGTCCTAACCTCACTACAGAGAGACAGAGAGACATGTTTACCAAAGCATAGTCCTAACCTCACTACAGAGAGACAGAGAGACATGTTTACCAAAGCATAGTCCTAACCTCACTACAGAGAGACATGTTTACCAAAGCATAGTCCTAACCTTACTACAGAGAGACAGAGAGACATGTTTACCAAAGCATAGTCCTAACCTCACTACAGAGAGACAGAGAGACATGTTTACCAAAGCATAGTCCTAACCTTACTACAGAGAGACAGAGACATGTTTACCAAAGCATAGTCCTAACCTTACTACAGAGAGACATGTTTACCAAAGCATAGTCCTAACCTTACTACAGAGAGACATGTTTACCAAAGCATAGTCCTAACCTCACTACAGAGAGACATGTTTACCAAAGCATAGTCCTAACCTTACTACAGAGAGACATGTTTACCAAAGCATAGTCCTAACCTCACTACAGAGAGACAGAGAGACATGTTTACCAAAGCATAGTCCTAACCTTACTACAGAGAGACATGTTTACCAAAGCATAGTCCTAACCTTACTACAGAGAGACATGTTTACCAAAGCATAGTCCTAACCTTACTACAGAGAGACATGTTTACCAAAGCATAGTCCTAACCTCACTACAGAGAGACATGTTTACCAAAGCATAGTCCTAACCTCACTACAGAGAGACATGTTTACCAAAGCATAGTCCTAACCTCACTACAGAGAGACATGTTTACCAAAGCATAGTCCTAACCTTACTACAGAGAGCAGAGAGACATGTTTACCAAAGCATAGTCCTAACCTTACTACAGAGAGGCAGAGAGACATGTTTACCAAAGCATAGTCCTAACCTCACTACAGAGAGACATGTTTACCAAAGCATAGTCCTAACCTTACTACAGAGAGACAGTGAGACATGTTTACCAAAGCATAGTCCTAACCTTACTACAGAGAGACATGTTTACCAAAGCATAGTCCTAACCTTACTACAGAGAGACATGTTTACCAAAGCATAGTCCTAACCTCACTACAGAGAGACATGTTTACCAAAGCATAGTCCTAACCTTACTACAGAGAGACATGTTTACCAAAGCATAGTCCTAACCTTACTACAGAGAGACATGTTTACCAAAGCATAGTCCTAACCTCACTACAGAGAGACATGTTTACCAAAGCATAGTCCTAACCTCACTACAGAGAGACATGTTTACCAAAGCATAGTCCTAACCTCACTACAGAGAGACAGAGACACATGTTTACCAAAGCATAGTCCTAACCTCACTACAGAGAGACATGTTTACCAAAGCATAGTCCTAACCTCACTACAGAGAGACATGTTTACCAAAGCATAGTCCTAACCTTACTACAGAGAGACATGTTTACCAAAGCATAGTCCTAACCTCACTACAGAGAGACATGTTTACCAAAGCATAGTCCTAACCTTACTACAGAGAGACATGTTTACCAAAGCATAGTCCTAACCTCACTACAGAGAGACATGTTTACCAAAGCATAGTCCTAACCTCACTACAGAGAGACATGTTTACCAAAGCATAGTCCTAACCTCACTACAGAGAGACAGAGACACATGTTTACCAAAGCATAGTCCTAACCTCACTACAGAGAGACATGTTTACCAAAGCATAGTCCTAACCTTACTACAGAGAGACATGTTTACCAAAGCATAGTCCTAACCTCACTACAGAGAGACATGTTTACCAAAGCATAGTCCTAACCTCACTACAGAGAGACATGTTTACCAAAGCATAGTCCTAACCTTACTACAGAGAGACATGTTTACCAAAGCATAGTCCTAACCTCACTACAGAGAGACATGTTTACCAAAGCATAGTCCTAACCTCACTACAGAGAGACATGTTTACCAAAGCATAGTCCTAACCTCACTACAGAGAGACATGTTTACCAAAGCATAGTCCTAACCTCACTACAGAGAGACATGTTTACCAAAGCATAGTCCTAACCTTACTACAGAGAGACATGTTTACCAAAGCATAGTCCTAACCTTACTACAGAGAGACATGTTTACCAAAGCATAGTCCTAACCTCACTACAGAGAGACATGTTTACCAAAGCATAGTCCTAACCTCACTACAGAGAGACATGTTTACCAAAGCATAGTCCTAACCTCACTACAGAGAGACATGTTTACCAAAGCATAGTCCTAACCTCACTACAGAGAGACATGTTTACCAAAGCATAGTCCTAACCTCACTACAGAGAGACATGTTTACCAAAGCATAGTCCTAACCTCACTACAGAGAGACATGTTTACCAAAGCATAGTCCTAACCTCACTACAGAGAGACAGAGAGACATGTTTACCAAAGCATAGTCCTAACCTTACTACAGAGAGACATGTTTACCAAAGCATAGTCCTAACCTTACTACAGAGAGACATGTTTACCAAAGCATAGTCCTAACCTTACTACAGAGAGACATGTTTACCAAAGCATAGTCCTAACCTCACTACAGAGAGACATGTTTACCAAAGCATAGTCCTAACCTCACTACAGAGAGACATGTTTACCAAAGCATAGTCCTAACCTTACTACAGAGAGACATGTTTACCAAAGCATAGTCCTAACCTTACTACAGAGAGACATGTTTACCAAAGCATAGTCCTAACCTCACTACAGAGAGACATGTTTACCAAAGCATAGTCCTAACCTTACTACAGAGAGACATGTTTACCAAAGCATAGTCCTAACCTTACTACAGAGAGACAGAGAGACATGTTTACCAAAGCATAGTCCTAACCTCACTACAGAGAGACATGTTTACCAAAGCATAGTCCTAACCTTACTACAGAGAGACATGTTTACCAAAGCATAGTCCTAACCTTACTACAGAGAGACATGTTTACCAAAGCATAGTCCTAACCTCACTACAGAGAGACATGTTTACCAAAGCATAGTCCTAACCTTACTACAGAGAGACATGTTTACCAAAGCATAGTCCTAACCTCACTACAGAGAGACATGTTTACCAAAGCATAGTCCTAACCTTACTACAGAGAGACATGTTTACCAAAGCATAGTCCTAACCTTACTACAGAGAGACATGTTTACCAAAGCATAGTCCTAACCTCACTACAGAGAGACATGTTTACCAAAGCATAGTCCTAACCTCACTACAGAGAGACAGAGAGACATGTTTACCAAAGCATAGTCCTAACCTCACTACAGAGAGACATGTTTACCAAAGCATAGTCCTAACCTCACTACAGAGAGACATGTTTACCAAAGCATAGTCCTAACCTTACTACAGAGAGACATGTTTACCAAAGCATAGTCCTAACCTCACTACAGAGAGACATGTTTACCAAAGCATAGTCCTAACCTTACTACAGAGAGACATGTTTACCAAAGCATAGTCCTAACCTTACTACAGAGAGACATGTTTACCAAAGCATAGTCCTAACCTTACTACAGAGAGACAGAGAGACATGTTTACCAAAGCATAGTCCTAACCTTACTACAGAGAGACATGTTTACCAAAGCATAGTCCTAACCTTACTACAGAGAGACATGTTTACCAAAGCATAGTCCTAACCTCACTACAGAGAGACAGAGAGACATGTTTACCAAAGCATAGTCCTAACCTTACTACAGAGAGACATGTTTACCAAAGCATAGTCCTAACCTCACTACAGAGAGACATGTTTACCAAAGCATAGTCCTAACCTTACTACAGAGAGACAGAGAGACATGTTTACCAAAGCATAGTCCTAACCTCACTACAGAGAGACATGTTTACCAAAGCATAGTCCTAACCTCACTACAGAGAGACATGTTTACCAAAGCATAGTCCTAACCTCACTACAGAGAGACATGTTTACCAAAGCATAGTCCTAACCTTACTACAGAGAGACATGTTTACCAAAGCATAGTCCTAACCTTACTACAGAGAGACATGTTTACCAAAGCATAGTCCTAACCTTACTACAGAGAGACAGAGAGACATGTTTACCAAAGCATAGTCCTAACCTTACTACAGAGAGACATGTTTACCAAAGCATAGTCCTAACCTTACTACAGAGAGACATGTTTACCAAAGCATAGTCCTAACCTCACTACAGAGAGACAGAGAGACATGTTTACCAAAGCATAGTCCTAACCTTACTACAGAGAGACATGTTTACCAAAGCATAGTCCTAACCTTACTACAGAGAGACATGTTTACCAAAGCATAGTCCTAACCTTACTACAGAGAGACATGTTTACCAAAGCATAGTCCTAACCTTACTACAGAGAGACAGAGACATGTTTACCAAAGCATAGTCCTAACCTCACTACAGAGAGACATGTTTACCAAAGCATAGTCCTAACCTCACTACAGAGAGACATGTTTACCAAAGCATAGTCCTAACCTCACTACAGAGAGACATGTTTACCAAAGCATAGTCCTAACCTCACTACAGAGAGACAGAGAGACATGTTTACCAAAGCATAGTCCTAACCTTACTACAGAGAGACATGTTTACCAAAGCATAGTCCTAACCTTACTACAGAGAGACATGTTTACCAAAGCATAGTCCTAACCTCACTACAGAGAGACATGTTTACCAAAGCATAGTCCTAACCTTACTACAGAGAGACAGAGAGACATGTTTACCAAAGCATAGTCCTAACCTCACTACAGAGAGACATGTTTACCAAAGCATAGTCCTAACCTCACTACAGAGAGACATGTTTACCAAAGCATAGTCCTAACCTTACTACAGAGAGACATGTTTACCAAAGCATAGTCCTAACCTCACTACAGAGAGACATGTTTACCAAAGCATAGTCCTAACCTCACTACAGAGAGACATGTTTACCAAAGCATAGTCCTAACCTTACTACAGAGAGACATGTTTACCAAAGCATAGTCCTAACCTTACTACAGAGAGACATGTTTACCAAAGCATAGTCCTAACCTTACTACAGAGAGACAGAGAGACATGTTTACCAAAGCATAGTCCTAACCTCACTACAGAGAGACAGAGAGACATGTTTACCAAAGCATAGTCCTAACCTCACTACAGAGAGACATGTTTACCAAAGCATAGTCCTAACCTTACTACAGAGAGACATGTTTACCAAAGCATAGTCCTAACCTTACTACAGAGAGACATGTTTACCAAAGCATAGTCCTAACCTTACTACAGAGAGACATGTTTACCAAAGCATAGTCCTAACCTCACTACAGAGAGACATGTTTACCAAAGCATAGTCCTAACCTCACTACAGAGAGACATGTTTACCAAAGCATAGTCCTAACCTCACTACAGAGAGACATGTTTACCAAAGCATAGTCCTAACCTCACTACAGAGAGACATGTTTACCAAAGCATAGTCCTAACCTTACTACAGAGAGACAGAGAGACATGTTTACCAAAGCATAGTCCTAACCTTACTACAGAGAGACATGTTTACCAAAGCATAGTCCTAACCTCACTACAGAGAGACATGTTTACCAAAGCATAGTCCTAACCTTACTACAGAGAGACATGTTTACCAAAGCATAGTCCTAACCTTACTACAGAGAGACATGTTTACCAAAGCATAGTCCTAACCTTACTACAGAGAGACATGTTTACCAAAGCATAGTCCTAACCTCACTACAGAGAGACAGAGAGACATGTTTACCAAAGCATAGTCCTAACCTTACTACAGAGAGACATGTTTACCAAAGCATAGTCCTAACCTCACTACAGAGAGACATGTTTACCAAAGCATAGTCCTAACCTCACTACAGAGAGACAGAGAGACATGTTTACCAAAGCATAGTCCTAACCTCACTACAGAGAGACAGAGACATGTTTACCAAAGCATAGTCCTAACCTCACTACAGAGAGACATGTTTACCAAAGCATAGTCCTAACCTTACTACAGAGAGACAGAGAGACATGTTTACCAAAGCATAGTCCTAACCTTACTACAGAGAGACATGTTTACCAAAGCATAGTCCTAACCTCACTACAGAGAGACATGTTTACCAAAGCATAGTCCTAACCTCACTACAGAGAGACATGTTTACCAAAGCATAGTCCTAACCTTACTACAGAGAGACATGTTTACCAAAGCATAGTCCTAACCTCACTACAGAGAGACATGTTTACCAAAGCATAGTCCTAACCTTACTACAGAGAGACATGTTTACCAAAGCATAGTCCTAACCTCACTACAGAGAGACAGAGAGACATGTTTACCAAAGCATAGTCCTAACCTCACTACAGAGAGACAGAGAGACATGTTTACCAAAGCATAGTCCTAACCTCACTACAGAGAGACATGTTTACCAAAGCATAGTCCTAGCCTTACTACAGAGAGACATGTTTACCAAAGCATAGTCCTAACCTCACTACAGAGAGACATGTTTACCAAAGCATAGTCCTAACCTCACTACAGAGAGACATGTTTACCAAAGCATAGTCCTAACCTTACTACAGAGAGACATGTTTACCAAAGCATAGTCCTAACCTCACTACAGAGAGACAGAGAGACATGTTTACCAAAGCATAGTCCTAACCTCACTACAGAGAGACAGAGAGACATGTTTACCAAAGCATAGTCCTAACCTCACTACAGAGAGACAGAGACATGTTTACCAAAGCATAGTCCTAACCTCACTACAGAGAGACATGTTTACCAAAGCATAGTCCTAACCTCACTACAGAGAGACAGAGACATGTTTACCAAAGCATAGTCCTAACCTCACTACAGAGAGACATGTTTACCAAAGCATAGTCCTAACCTTACTACAGAGAGACATGTTTACCAAAGCATAGTCCTAACCTTACTACAGAGAGACATGTTTACCAAAGCATAGTCCTAACCTCACTACAGAGAGACATGTTTACCAAAGCATAGTCCTAACCTCACTACAGAGAGACATGTTTACCAAAGCATAGTCCTAACCTTACTACAGAGAGACATGTTTACCAAAGCATAGTCCTAACCTTACTACAGAGAGACAGAGAGACATGTTTACCAAAGCATAGTCCTAACCTTACTACAGAGAGACATGTTTACCAAAGCATAGTCCTAACCTTACTACAGAGAGACATGTTTACCAAAGCATAGTCCTAACCTTACTACAGAGAGACATGTTTACCAAAGCATAGTCCTAACCTCACTACAGAGAGACAGAGAGACATGTTTACCAAAGCATAGTCCTAACCTCACTACAGAGAGACATGTTTACCAAAGCATAGTCCTAACCTTACTACAGAGAGACAGAGAGACATGTTTACCAAAGCATAGTCCTAACCTCACTACAGAGAGACAGAGAGACATGTTTACCAAAGCATAGTCCTAACCTCACTACAGAGAGACATGTTTACCAAAGCATAGTCCTAACCTCACTACAGAGAGACATGTTTACCAAAGCATAGTCCTAACCTCACTACAGAGAGACATGTTTACCAAAGCATAGTCCTAACCTCACTACAGAGAGACATGTTTACCAAAGCATAGTCCTAACCTTACTACAGAGAGACAGAGAGACATGTTTACCAAAGCATAGTCCTAACCTCACTACAGAGAGACAGAGAGACATGTTTACCAAAGCATAGTCCTAACCTCACTACAGAGAGACAGAGAGACATGTTTACCAAAGCATAGTCCTAACCTCACTACAGAGAGACATGTTTACCAAAGCATAGTCCTAACCTCACTACAGAGAGACATGTTTACCAAAGCATAGTCCTAACCTCACTACAGAGAGACATGTTTACCAAAGCATAGTCCTAACCTCACTACAGAGAGACAGAGAGACATGTTTACCAAAGCATAGTCCTAACCTTACTACAGAGAGACATGTTTACCAAAGCATAGTCCTAACCTCACTACAGAGAGACATGTTTACCAAAGCATAGTCCTAACCTCACTACAGAGAGACATGTTTACCAAAGCATAGTCCTAACCTTACTACAGAGAGACATGTTTACCAAAGCATAGTCCTAACCTTACTACAGAGAGACATGTTTACCAAAGCATAGTCCTAACCTCACTACAGAGAGACAGAGAGACATGTTTACCAAAGCATAGTCCTAACCTCACTACAGAGAGACATGTTTACCAAAGCATAGTCCTAACCTCACTACAGAGAGACATGTTTACCAAAGCATAGTCCTAACCTCACTACAGAGAGACATGTTTACCAAAGCATAGTCCTAACCTTACTACAGAGAGACAGAGAGACATGTTTACCAAAGCATAGTCCTAACCTTACTACAGAGAGACATGTTTACCAAAGCATAGTCCTAACCTTACTACAGAGAGACATGTTTACCAAAGCATAGTCCTAACCTTACTACAGAGAGACAGAGAGACATGTTTACCAAAGCATAGTCCTAACCTCACTACAGAGAGACATGTTTACCAAAGCATAGTCCTAACCTCACTACAGAGAGACATGTTTACCAAAGCATAGTCCTAACCTCACTACAGAGAGACAGAGACATGTTTACCAAAGCATAGTCCTAACCTTACTACAGAGAGACAGAGAGACATGTTTACCAAAGCATAGTCCTAACCTTACTACAGAGAGACAGAGACATGTTTACCAAAGCATAGTCCTAACCTCACTACAGAGAGACAGAGAGACATGTTTACCAAAGCATAGTCCTAACCTTACTACAGAGAGACAGAGAGACATGTTTACCAAAGCATAGTCCTAACCTTACTACAGAGAGACATGTTTACCAAAGCATAGTCCTAACCTTACTACAGAGAGACATGTTTACCAAAGCATAGTCCTAACCTCACTACAGAGAGACATGTTTACCAAAGTATAGTCCTAACCTTACTACAGAGAGACATGTTTACCAAAGCATAGTCCTAACCTCACTACAGAGAGACAGAGAGACATGTTTACCAAAGCATAGTCCTAACCTCACTACAGAGAGACATGTTTACCAAAGCATAGTCCTAACCTTACTACAGAGAGACAGAGAGACATGTTTACCAAAGCATAGTCCTAACCTCACTACAGAGAGACATGTTTACCAAAGCATAGTCCTAACCTCACTACAGAGAGACAGAGAGACATGTTTACCAAAGCATAGTCCTAACCTCACTACAGAGAGACATGTTTACCAAAGCATAGTCCTAACCTTACTACAGAGAGACAGAGAGACATGTTTACCAAAGCATAGTCCTAACCTCACTACAGAGAGACATGTTTACCAAAGCATAGTCCTAACCTCACTACAGAGAGACAGAGAGACATGTTTACCAAAGCATAGTCCTAACCTCACTACAGAGAGACATGTTTACCAAAGCATAGTCCTAACCTTACTACAGAGAGACAGAGAGACATGTTTACCAAAGCATAGTCCTAACCTCACTACAGAGAGACATGTTTACCAAAGCATAGTCCTAACCTTACTACAGAGAGACATGTTTACCAAAGCATAGTCCTAACCTTACTACAGAGAGACATGTTTACCAAAGCATAGTCCTAACCTCACTACAGAGAGACATGTTTACCAAAGCATAGTCCTAACCTTACTACAGAGAGACATGTTTACCAAAGCATAGTCCTAACCTTACTACAGAGAGACAGAGAGACATGTTTACCAAAGCATAGTCCTAACCTCACTACAGAGAGACATGTTTACCAAAGCATAGTCCTAACCTCACTACAGAGAGACATGTTTACCAAAGCATAGTCCTAACCTTACTACAGAGAGACAGAGAGACATGTTTACCAAAGCATAGTCCTAACCTTACTACAGAGAGACAGAGAGACATGTTTACCAAAGCATAGTCCTAACCTCACTACAGAGAGACATGTTTACCAAAGCATAGTCCTAACCTTACTACAGAGAGACAGAGACATGTTTACCAAAGCATAGTCCTAACCTCACTACAGAGAGACAGAGAGACATGTTTACCAAAGCATAGTCCTAACCTTACTACAGAGAGACATGTTTACCAAAGCATAGTCCTAACCTCACTACAGAGAGACATGTTTACCAAAGCATAGTCCTAACCTCACTACAGAGAGACATGTTTACCAAAGCATAGTCCTAACCTCACTACAGAGAGACAGAGACATGTTTACCAAAGCATAGTCCTAACCTCACTACAGAGAGACATGTTTACCAAAGCATAGTCCTAACCTTACTACAGAGAGACATGTTTACCAAAGCATAGTCCTAACCTCACTACAGAGAGACATGTTTACCAAAGCATAGTCCTAACCTTACTACAGAGAGACATGTTTACCAAAGCATAGTCCTAACCTCACTACAGAGAGACAGAGAGACATGTTTACCAAAGCATAGTCCTAACCTCACTACAGAGAGACATGTTTACCAAAGCATAGTCCTAACCTTACTACAGAGAGACATGTTTACCAAAGCATAGTCCTAACCTCACTACAGAGAGACAGAGAGACATGTTTACCAAAGCATAGTCCTAACCTCACTACAGAGAGACATGTTTACCAAAGCATAGTCCTAACCTCACTACAGAGAGACATGTTTACCAAAGCATAGTCCTAACCTTACTACAGAGAGACATGTTTACCAAAGCATAGTCCTAACCTTACTACAGAGAGACATGTTTACCAAAGCATAGTCCTAACCTCACTACAGAGAGACAGAGAGACATGTTTACCAAAGCATAGTCCTAACCTCACTACAGGGAGACATGTTTACCAAAGCATAGTCCTAACCTCACTACAGAGAGACATGTTTACCAAAGCATAGTCCTAACCTCACTACAGAGAGACAGAGACATGTTTACCAAAGCATAGTCCTAACCTTACTACAGAGAGACATGTTTACCAAAGCATAGTCCTAACCTCACTACAGAGAGACATGTTTACCAAAGCATAGTCCTAACCTTACTACAGAGAGACATGTTTACCAAAGCATAGTCCTAACCTTACTACAGAGAGACATGTTTACCAAAGCATAGTCCTAACCTCACTACAGAGAGACAGAGAGACATGTTTACCAAAGCATAGTCCTAACCTCACTACAGAGAGACATGTTTACCAAAGCATAGTCCTAACCTCACTACAGAGAGACAGAGAGACATGTTTACCAAAGCATAGTCCTAACCTCACTACAGAGAGACAGAGAGACATGTTTACCAAAGCATAGTCCTAACCTCACTACAGAGAGACAGAGAGACATGTTTACCAAAGCATAGTCCTAACCTCACTACAGAGAGACATGTTTACCAAAGCATAGTCCTAACCTTACTACAGAGAGACATGTTTACCAAAGCATAGTCCTAACCTCACTACAGAGAGACATGTTTACCAAAGCATAGTCCTAACCTCACTACAGAGAGACAGAGAGACATGTTTACCAAAGCATAGTCCTAACCTCACTACAGAGAGACAGAGAGACATGTTTACCAAAGCATAGTCCTAACCTTACTACAGAGAGACATGTTTACCAAAGCATAGTCCTAACCTTACTACAGAGAGACATGTTTACCAAAGCATAGTCCTAACCTTACTACAGAGAGACAGAGAGACATGTTTACCAAAGCATAGTCCTAACCTTACTACAGAGAGACATGTTTACCAAAGCATAGTCCTAACCTTACTACAGAGAGACATGTTTACCAAAGCATAGTCCTAACCTCACTACAGAGAGACATGTTTACCAAAGCATAGTCCTAACCTCACTACAGAGAGACATGTTTACCAAAGCATAGTCCTAACCTCACTACAGAGAGACATGTTTACCAAAGCATAGTCCTAACCTTACTACAGAGAGACAGAGACATGTTTACCAAAGCATAGTCCTAACCTCACTACAGAGAGACATGTTTACCAAAGCATAGTCCTAACCTTACTACAGAGAGACATGTTTACCAAAGCATAGTCCTAACCTCACTACAGAGAGACATGTTTACCAAAGCATAGTCCTAACCTCACTACAGAGAGACATGTTTACCAAAGCATAGTCCTAACCTCACTACAGAGAGACATGTTTACCAAAGCATAGTCCTAACCTCACTACAGAGAGACATGTTTACCAAAGCATAGTCCTAACCTCACTACAGAGAGACATGTTTACCAAAGCATAGTCCTAACCTCACTACAGAGAGACATGTTTACCAAAGCATAGTCCTAACCTTACTACAGAGAGACATGTTTACCAAAGCATAGTCCTAACCTCACTACAGAGAGACATGTTTACCAAAGCATAGTCCTAACCTCACTACAGAGAGACATGTTTACCAAAGCATAGTCCTAACCTCACTACAGAGAGACATGTTTACCAAAGCATAGTCCTAACCTCACTACAGAGAGACATGTTTACCAAAGCATAGTCCTAACCTCACTACAGAGAGACATGTTTACCAAAGCATAGTCCTAACCTCACTACAGAGAGACATGTTTACCAAAGCATAGTCCTAACCTTACTACAGAGAGACATGTTTACCAAAGCATAGTCCTAACCTCACTACAGAGAGACATGTTTACCAAAGCATAGTCCTAACCTCACTACAGAGAGACAGAGAGACATGTTTACCAAAGCATAGTCCTAACCTCACTACAGAGAGACATGTTTACCAAAGCATAGTCCTAACCTCACTACAGAGAGACAGAGAGACATGTTTACCAAAGCATAGTCCTAACCTCACTACAGAGAGACATGTTTACCAAAGCATAGTCCTAACCTTACTACAGAGAGACAGAGAGACATGTTTACCAAAGCATAGTCCTAACCTTACTACAGAGAGACATGTTTACCAAAGCATAGTCCTAACCTCACTACAGAGAGACAGAGAGACATGTTTACCAAAGCATAGTCCTAACCTTACTACAGAGAGACATGTTTACCAAAGCATAGTCCTAACCTTACTACAGAGAGACATGTTTACCAAAGCATAGTCCTAACCTTACTACAGAGAGACATGTTTACCAAAGCATAGTCCTAACCTCACTACAGAGAGACATGTTTACCAAAGCATAGTCCTAACCTTACTACAGAGAGACATGTTTACCAAAGCATAGTCCTAACCTCACTACAGAGAGACATGTTTACCAAAGCATAGTCCTAACCTTACTACAGAGAGACATGTTTACCAAAGCATAGTCCTAACCTTACTACAGAGAGACAGAGAGACATGTTTACCAAAGCATAGTCCTAACCTTACTACAGAGAGACATGTTTACCAAAGCATAGTCCTAACCTCACTACAGAGAGACATGTTTACCAAAGCATAGTCCTAACCTTACTACAGAGAGACAGAGACATGTTTACCAAAGCATAGTCCTAACCTCACTACAGAGAGACATGTTTACCAAAGCATAGTCCTAACCTCACTACAGAGAGACATGTTTACCAAAGCATAGTCCTAACCTCACTACAGAGAGACATGTTTACCAAAGCATAGTCCTAACCTTACTACAGAGAGACAGAGACATGTTTACCAAAGCATAGTCCTAACCTCACTACAGAGAGACATGTTTACCAAAGCATAGTCCTAACCTCACTACAGAGAGACATGTTTACCAAAGCATAGTCCTAACCTCACTACAGAGAGACAGAGAGACATGTTTACCAAAGCATAGTCCTAACCTCACTACAGAGAGACATGTTTACCAAAGCATAGTCCTAACCTTACTACAGAGAGACATGTTTACCAAAGCATAGTCCTAACCTCACTACAGAGAGACAGAGAGACATGTTTACCAAAGCATAGTCCTAACCTTACTACAGAGAGACATGTTTACCAAAGCATAGTCCTAACCTCACTACAGAGAGACAGAGAGACATGTTTACCAAAGCATAGTCCTAACCTCACTACAGAGAGACATGTTTACCAAAGCATAGTCCTAACCTCACTACAGAGAGACAGAGAGACATGTTTACCAAAGCATAGTCCTAACCTCACTACAGAGAGACATGTTTACCAAAGCATAGTCCTAACCTCACTACAGAGAGACATGTTTACCAAAGCATAGTCCTAACCTCACTACAGAGAGACAGAGACATGTTTACCAAAGCATAGTCCTAACCTCACTACAGAGAGACATGTTTACCAAAGCATAGTCCTAACCTTACTACAGAGAGACATGTTTACCAAAGCATAGTCCTAACCTCACTACAGAGAGACATGTTTACCAAAGCATAGTCCTAACCTCACTACAGAGAGACATGTTTACCAAAGCATAGTCCTAACCTCACTACAGAGAGACATGTTTACCAAAGCATAGTCCTAACCTTACTACAGAGAGACATGTTTACCAAAGCATAGTCCTAACCTCACTACAGAGAGACATGTTTACCAAAGCATAGTCCTAACCTTACTACAGAGAGACATGTTTACCAAAGCATAGTCCTAACCTTACTACAGAGAGACATGTTTACCAAAGCATAGTCCTAACCTCACTACAGAGAGACAGAGACATGTTTACCAAAGCATAGTCCTAACCTCACTACAGAGAGACATGTTTACCAAAGCATAGTCCTAACCTTACTACAGAGAGACATGTTTACCAAAGCATAGTCCTAACCTCACTACAGAGAGACATGTTTACCAAAGCATAGTCCTAACCTCACTACAGAGAGACAGAGAGACATGTTTACCAAAGCATAGTCCTAACCTTACTACAGAGAGACATGTTTACCAAAGCATAGTCCTAACCTCACTACAGAGAGACATGTTTACCAAAGCATAGTCCTAACCTTACTACAGAGAGACAGAGAGACATGTTTACCAAAGCATAGTCCTAACCTCACTACAGAGAGACATGTTTACCAAAGCATAGTCCTAACCTTACTACAGAGAGACATGTTTACCAAAGCATAGTCCTAACCTCACTACAGAGAGACATGTTTACCAAAGCATAGTCCTAACCTCACTACAGAGAGACAGAGAGACATGTTTACCAAAGCATAGTCCTAACCTCACTACAGAGAGACATGTTTACCAAAGCATAGTCCTAACCTCACTACAGAGAGACAGAGAGACATGTTTACCAAAGCATAGTCCTAACCTCACTACAGAGAGACATGTTTACCAAAGCATAGTCCTAACCTTACTACAGAGAGACAGAGAGACATGTTTACCAAAGCATAGTCCTAACCTTACTACAGAGAGACATGTTTACCAAAGCATAGTCCTAACCTCACTACAGAGAGACAGAGAGACATGTTTACCAAAGCATAGTCCTAACCTTACTACAGAGAGACATGTTTACCAAAGCATAGTCCTAACCTTACTACAGAGAGACATGTTTACCAAAGCATAGTCCTAACCTTACTACAGAGAGACATGTTTACCAAAGCATAGTCCTAACCTCACTACAGAGAGACATGTTTACCAAAGCATAGTCCTAACCTTACTACAGAGAGACATGTTTACCAAAGCATAGTCCTAACCTCACTACAGAGAGACATGTTTACCAAAGCATAGTCCTAACCTTACTACAGAGAGACATGTTTACCAAAGCATAGTCCTAACCTCACTACAGAGAGACATGTTTACCAAAGCATAGTCCTAACCTCACTACAGAGAGACATGTTTACCAAAGCATAGTCCTAACCTCACTACAGAGAGACAGAGAGACATGTTTACCAAAGCATAGTCCTAACCTCACTACAGAGAGACATGTTTACCAAAGCATAGTCCTAACCTCACTACAGAGAGACATGTTTACCAAAGCATAGTCCTAACCTCACTACAGAGAGACAGAGAGACATGTTTACCAAAGCATAGTCCTAACCTCACTACAGAGAGACATGTTTACCAAAGCATAGTCCTAACCTCACTACAGAGAGACATGTTTACCAAAGCATAGTCCTAACCTTACTACAGAGAGACATGTTTACCAAAGCATAGTCCTAACCTTACTACAGAGAGACATGTTTACCAAAGCATAGTCCTAACCTTACTACAGAGAGACATGTTTACCAAAGCATAGTCCTAACCTCACTACAGAGAGACATGTTTACCAAAGCATAGTCCTAACCTCACTACAGAGAGACATGTTTACCAAAGCATAGTCCTAACCTCACTACAGAGAGACATGTTTACCAAAGCATAGTCCTAACCTCACTACAGAGAGACATGTTTACCAAAGCATAGTCCTAACCTTACTACAGAGAGACATGTTTACCAAAGCATAGTCCTAACCTCACTACAGAGAGACATGTTTACCAAAGCATAGTCCTAACCTTACTACAGAGAGACATGTTTACCAAAGCATAGTCCTAACCTTACTACAGAGAGACATGTTTACCAAAGCATAGTCCTAACCTTACTACAGAGAGACATGTTTACCAAAGCATAGTCCTAACCTTACTACAGAGAGACATGTTTACCAAAGCATAGTCCTAACCTTACTACAGAGAGACATGTTTACCAAAGCATAGTCCTAACCTTACTACAGAGAGACATGTTTACCAAAGCATAGTCCTAACCTTACTACAGAGAGACATGTTTACCAAAGCATAGTCCTAACCTTACTACAGAGAGACATGTTTACCAAAGCATAGTCCTAACCTCACTACAGAGAGACATGTTTACCAAAGCATAGTCCTAACCTTACTACAGAGAGACATGTTTACCAAAGCATAGTCCTAACCTTACTACAGAGAGACATGTTTACCAAAGCATAGTCCTAACCTTACTACAGAGAGACAGAGAGACATGTTTACCAAAGCATAGTCCTAACCTCACTACAGAGAGACATGTTTACCAAAGCATAGTCCTAACCTTACTACAGAGAGACATGTTTACCAAAGCATAGTCCTAACCTTACTACAGAGAGACATGTTTACCAAAGCATAGTCCTAACCTCACTACAGAGAGACATGTTTACCAAAGCATAGTCCTAACCTTACTACAGAGAGACAGAGAGACATGTTTACCAAAGCATAGTCCTAACCTTACTACAGAGAGACATGTTTACCAAAGCATAGTCCTAACCTTACTACAGAGAGACATGTTTACCAAAGCATAGTCCTAACCTCACTACAGAGAGACAGAGAGACATGTTTACCAAAGCATAGTCCTAACCTTACTACAGAGAGACATGTTTACCAAAGCATAGTCCTAACCTTACTACAGAGAGACAGAGAGACATGTTTACCAAAGCATAGTCCTAACCTCACTACAGAGAGACATGTTTACCAAAGCATAGTCCTAACCTTACTACAGAGAGACATGTTTACCAAAGCATAGTCCTAACCTTACTACAGAGAGACATGTTTACCAAAGCATAGTCCTAACCTTACTACAGAGAGACATGTATACCAAAGCATAGTCCTAACCTTACTACAGAGAGACAGAGAGACATGTTTACCAAAGCATAGTCCTAACCTCACTACAGAGAGACATGTTTACCAAAGCATAGTCCTAACCTTACTACAGAGAGACAGAGAGACATGTTTACCAAAGCATAGTCCTAACCTTACTACAGAGAGACAGAGAGACATGTTTACCAAAGCATAGTCCTAACCTCACTACAGAGAGACATGTTTACCAAAGCATAGTCCTAACCTTACTACAGAGAGACAGAGAGACATGTTTACCAAAGCATAGTCCTAACCTTACTACAGAGAGACAGAGACATGTTTACCAAAGCATAGTCCTAACCTCACTACAGAGAGACATGTTTACCAAAGCATAGTCCTAACCTCACTACAGAGAGACATGTTTACCAAAGCATAGTCCTAACCTCACTACAGAGAGGCAGAGAGGCGCAGAGAGGCAGAGAGGCGCAGAGAGGCAGAGAGGCGCAGAGAGGCAGAGAGGCAGAGAGGCGCAGAGAGGCAGAGAGGCAGAGAGGCGCAGAGAGACAGAGAGGCACAGAGAGGCGGAGAGACACGGAGAGACACAGAGAGACAGAGAGAGACAGAGAGGCAGAGAGGCAGAGAGACACAGAGAGACACAGAGAGACACAGAGAGAGGCAGAGAGACACAGAGAGAGGCAGACAGAGAGAGAGAGACAGAGAGAGAGAGAGGCAGAGAGACAGAGAGAGAGAGGCAGAGAGACAGAGAGAGAGAGGCAGAGAGACAGAGAGAGAGAGGCAGAGAGACAGAGAGAGAGAGGCAGAGAGACAGAGAGAGAGAGGCAGAGAGAGAGAGAGAGACAGAGAGAGGCAGAGAGACAGAGAGGCAGAGAGAGAGAGACGGAGAGGCAGAGAGACACAGAGACAGAGTGAGACAGAGTGAGACAGAGACAGAGTGAGACAGAGTGAGACAGAGTGAGACAGAGAGAGGCAGAGAGACAGAGAGAGGCAGAGAGACAGAGAGAGAGAGAGAGAGACAGAGAGACCTATATAGGGAACAGAGAGACGTTAGGGAGACATCCATTATGAAATAGTTCTCCAGTTCGGAGTCGTAGGAGGGGAAAGGTCATTCGTTCAGTTTAGCACTCGGAGTCTGTGGTCAGCTGTTTTTCTCTGGGTCCGTAGCCTAAGCAGTGAGTTGTGTTTTTCACTGAGTACCGTAGTGGGTTCCAGATGTGTTTTACGTATGGGATCAATGCCTTTATGACTATGGCTGTGTACGCCATACTTCTGTAACGTAAATGTCATTGAAAATGTGATCTACGTTAGCCCCAAAAGTCATTATATCACGAGAAGGCCAATAAACAGTAACTAGTAATGCTGTGTAATCCAAGAAAGGTAAAAACCGGTATACATTTCTGAGGTCTAGTCATTTTTTGAGGACACAAACTCAAGTAGACAGTACAAATATAATAAAGTATTTTCAGTATTTTATACGACGTATTTTCTATTCAACAAAACTGTATATGAATAAAGGCTTGAAATTACTTATATTTCTTTTCAAAATATACTAGAATGGAGTTTATAAAATGACTAAGTGTATATAAGATTTTTAAATCCTGTAGAGTACATATTTGTGTGTTTAGTTGTAGAGAAAATGAATTTTCTAAAGGTCTCTCTTGATGGAAACGTCTTCCCCCCCCGTCGCTGTCAACGTCTCACAGAGCGCTCGCTCGGCTTCCTGAACTCGTTAGGAAGTCGCCTTTTCATCTCATATTGATCTTGTCCGTCTACGACAAACAGAAGGTGAATTTTGTTTAAAAATCTATGAATTATTTTATGTTACTGGCTACTGGCGGCAGGTAGCCTAGTGGTTAGAGCTTCTACACCTGCATTGATTGCTGTTTGGGGGTTTTAGGCTGGGTTTCTGTACAGCACTTTGAGATATCAGCTGATGTAAGAAGGGCTTTATAAATACATTTGATTGAAATTTGACTGATAGAGCGTTGGGCCAGTCACCGAAAGGTTGCTGGATCGAATCCCCGAGCTGACAAGGTAAATATCTGTCGTTCTGCCCCTGAACAAGGCAGTTAACCCACTGTTCCCCGGTAGGCCGTCATTGTAAATAAGAATTTGTTCTTAACTGACTTGCCTGGTTAAATAAAGGTTAAATAAAAAATTACAAAATCTCTGAATGTGCTACAACGATGTAAGGATTCCAGGCATATGCTTTGTTAGTGTCTCAGCCAATAAGGTTCAATAAGGACTTGATGGACAGTCGGAAGACCAAATGGAATGGTAGGAGGGACATTCAAGCTTCATACAGGCAGAAGAGACGTGTTCGTGGTAACCACGGCTACCACTCCATCGCAAGTCTTTTTCATCTACGGTGTCCACAGATGGATTTTATACGTGAAAATGTCAGTCGGGACCCGGTACCAGAACTACGCAGGACTTTACATCGAAGAGTTTAAAACGTAAACATAATATTAACACTCACAGACCTAGAATGAGATTATATTTCTGTCGTAACACTTTACTTCACGCCGACAGATATGAAACATTGTGATTCGGCCCTAATGCATCGTGGGCCAAGACCTGTGAAAGCATTTCCCACTGGCCCACACACTGGTTGAATGGACGTTGAATCCACGTTGTTTAAATGATATGATATGACTCTCTCTCTTCCTAGATGTACAACGAGGTGAAGGTGAGGCGTGAGGTATCTGGGGAGGTGAGAGAACCTGTCGGAGAGATTACAGAGGAAGTTACCCTGAGTGTCAGCGTACATTCCACCAGCACAGGATCCAGCATGCTTAGCGACAACTCGACCTCCGACCCCCAAAGCAGCAGCAGCCAATCAGAGCCCGCCAACCAACACTGCTCCTACCCCCGTGGTCACGGCAACGACGACTTCGCCGCCCACAGAAACCGGGCGGATCACCGTGGCAACAGAGGAATCCCCCGTAACTATGACGACTGTGTTGGTAACCAGGAAGTGGACATGGCGGAACTGGAGGCCATCCTGCGAGGGGTGATGGGGCGAGGGGTTGACAGAGACTCTCCCTCTAAAGGGGGTATGGTTAATGTCCACCGCGCCTCCCACGGTGGACCTAGCGTAGGAGTAGCCCACAACACAGAGGTGAGCTCTGGGACATGGAGTGACAAGAAGGAGAACACTACAGCCCTCAATGCCGTGAGTCACCACAGCGTTCCGTCATCTATTGCTCCACCCTCTGAAGTCTATTTTTGTCTTTAGTAATGTACATCTCTCCTTCTCTCTCCCTCCCTCCTCTACTCCCTCCTCTCTCTCTCCTCTCCTCCCTCCTCTCTCTCTCCCTCCCTCCTCTACTCCCTCCTCTCTCTCTCCTCTCCTCCCTCCTCTCTCTCTCCCTCCCTCCTCTACTCCCTCCTCTTCTCTCTCCCTCCCTCCTCTCTCTCTCTCGTCTCTCTCTCGCCCTCCCTCCTCTCTCTCTCCTCTCTCTCTCCCTCCCTCCTCTCTCTCTCGCCCTCCCTCCTCTACTGTCTCCTTCTCTCTCCCTCCCTCCTCTCTCTCTCCCTCCTCTCCTCCCTCCTCTCTCTCTCCCTCCCTCCTCTACTGTCTCCTTCTCTCTCCCTCCCTCCTCTACTCCCTCCTCTTCTCTCTCCCTCCCTTCTCTCTCCTCTCTCTCCCTCCCTCCCTCCTCTCTCTCTCCCTCCCTCATCTCTCTCTCTCCCTCCCTCCTCTACTGTCTCCTTCTCTCTCCCTCCCTCCTCTACTCCCCCTCCTCTCTCTCCTCTCTCTCTCTCTCTTCCTCTCCCTCTCTCCTTCTCTCTCTCTCCCTCCCTTCTCTCTCCTCTCTCTCTCTCCCTCCCTCCTCTCTCTCTCTCCCTCCCTCCTCTACTGTCTCCTTCTCTCTCCCTCCCTCCTCTACTCCCCCTCCTCTCTCTCTCTCTCTCTCTCTTCCTCTCCTTCTCTCTCTCTCCCTCCCTCCTCTCTCCCTCCCTCCCTCCCTCCTTCTCCCTCCTCTCTCTCCTCTCTCTCTCCCTTCCTCCCTCCTTCTCCCTCCTCTCTCTCCCTCAACCTCTCTCTCCCTCCCTCCTCTGTCTCTCTCCCTCCCTCCTCTACTGTCTCCTTCTCTCTCCCTCCCTCCTCTACTCCCCCCTCCTCTCTCTCCTCTCTCTCTCTCTCTCTTCTTCTCCCTCTCTCCTTCTCTCTCTCTCCCTCCCTTCTCTCTCCTCTCTCTCTCTCCCTCCCCCCTCTCTCCCTTCCTCCCTCTCTCTCCCCCTCCCTCCCTCCCTCCCTCCCTTCTCTCTCCTCTCTCTAGGCCCTGAAGGAGATAGCCCGTGTGAGTGAAGAGCTGTGTAGCTACCAGGATGAGATCGGGAGGAAGTCCGGAGGGGACAAGAGGTAAGACTATATCAACAAACTATTTCCCTGTATAGTGCACTACTTTTGACCATGGCCCATAGGGCTCTGTATAGGGAATAGGGTTCCGTTTGGGATACAGTCAATGTCTACTGATGGCTGGATCTAACCAGTACTCGGCTGGGAACACCCTGGCACTTGGTTGGATCTAACCAGTACTCGGCTGGGAACACCCTGGAACTTGGTTGGATCTAACCAGTACTCGACTGGGAACACCCTGGCACTTGGTTGGATCTAACCAGTACTCGACTGGGAACACCCTGGAACTTGGTTGGATCTAACCAGTACTCGACTGGGAACACCCTGGCACTTGGCTGGATCTAACCCCTTCTCTGTGTTAAATACCTGGGATACTCACTGTGCTCTTTAAACTCTGCATCCAGAACTAAATGCTGTATTACGAACCACTGGTTCAAATACCAGGCATGCTTGGTCTGCTCCATTTGCCTTAGCAGCCACCAGTCATTATATGAAATACCTAGGAATCCTGGGATGCTGGCTATGCTATATAACGGTATGGACTTCCTCTCTCTGTGTTCCGTCCTAGGAGTCACTGTTTCAAATACCTGGGATGTTTTCTGTGCTTTGTGAGCTTGCCCATTCTGCTGGATCTCTCCTAGAGTTGATTGTTTGAAATAGTTTAGATGCTTGCTGTACTTTGTAATGTAATGACCTTTTTGCTTTCCTTCTGTGTTTGATTCCCTCTGCCCTAAGGGGTCGAACCGAGTCCGTGTATTTCCCCGAGGTGGACCATGTTACGACCAGAGAGAGAATGGAGGATCCTGTCTTCAACCTGACGCAGCTGGTAGCTGACCTCCGGGCCCTGGAAGAGGAGAACTGGCTGTCCATCAGGAAGGACCCCACCAGGGGCCCCAGTCACCTCAAGGACCCCACCAGGGGCCCCAGTCACCTCAAGGACCCCACCAGGGGCCCCAGTCACCTCAAGGACCCCACCAGGGGCCCCAGTCACCTCAAGGACCCCACCAGGGGCCCCAGTCACCTCAAGGACCCCACATCCAAGCCCTCTGAGTGGGAGAGAGAAGCACCTCCGCTCCCCCCTCTGCTGGTTCCTCCTCCTATCCCTCCTCGGACAACATCGTGGTACCTCGCCAGCCCCTCCCCTGAACTACAACTACATGTCCCAGAATCCCTCAGTGGCTCAGGCAGGAAGTGCCACAGCCCCTGTCTCCTGTTAGACAGGAAGTGCAGCAGCAGCCCATCGATAGTGAGGAAGTTCGAGGCGATGCTGCAGGAGAACGAGGGCAAAGTTCTGACGGAGGCGGGGTTTACCACCTGCGCTGTTCCCGCTAACTCCCACTGCAACGTGGGCTGCTGCCACAACCGCTGGTCCTGCGACGGGAGCCGCTTCGGCAGCAGCAAGTTGTCCACCTACGTGCCTGTCCAGAAGAGCCTGTCTGAAGTCAACATAGTGAGTGCTGCTGGGAGAGACTTGATGCACGACTACAGGCCCGTGGAGAACCCTAGAAGCCCTGAGAGAGAGAGTCGTATACAACCTGGAAACAAAGACCTAGCAGTTTCACACACCTTTCTTGACCTTACCTTAGAGTTACCCCCTCCAGGCTACAACCCTCCAGGCTCCAACCCTCCAGGCTCCAACCCTCCAGGCTCCAACCCTCCAGGCTCCAACCCTCTAGGCTCCAACCCTCCAGGCCACAGTAGGAATAAGATGCTGGAACAGGCCACTGCTGAGTTTAACAGGACTCTCTTCCAGGCTGAGATGGGTCGAGGGATGAAGGACGATGAGGTGGAGGACAGTTTTACATCAGCATGTGTCTCTAAGGGGGGCATACCAGACGGTACGACGGTATGTGGCGAGGTCACGCACGGGGTCACCAGGGAGACGAACTTTGACCTCCCGCCACGGCACACCACAGAGGTCAGACAAAAGAAGGTGATCTGTGACATCACAGCTCAGAAGCTGAGTTCAGGGATCAAACTGAGCCAGGCCCTGCCCCCATCTGACCCTCATCCAGGGGTCACCGTCAGGACCTTTGACCCCGCTGCCACCTCTGACCTTTCACCCCAACGCCCAGAAGTTACGTTTAGGAACATGCCTTCTAACCCGGCAACACGCTGCCCTGAGTTCAAGCAGCCTACCCAGGCTACACGTCCAGCTCCAGGACCAGAGGTGAGCGCCAGTCCTAAGAGGGACAACAAGGCCCAAGGAGAGAGGCCTCATTCAGTTAAGTCATGGCCAGCGCCCCAGCCTCCTACAAACCCTAGGCCAAGGCAGGTTGGGCAACCTGGGGGTCGTCCAACCACAACGCAGGACACCCCTAAACCTGGATCTGTGGGGCCAGGACTCCGTGTGCCAGGAGCTGTGGGGCCAGGACTCTGTGTGCCAGGAGCTGTGGGGCCAGGACTCTGTGTGCCAGGACTCTGTGTGCCAGGATCTGTGGGGCCAGGACTCTGTGTGCCAGGAGCTGTGGGGCCAGGACTCTGTGTGCCAGGAGCTGTGGGGCCAGGACTCTGTGTGCCAGGAGCTGTGGGGCCAGGACTCTGTGTGCCAGGACTCTGTGTGCCAGGACTCTGTGTGCCAGGACTCTGTGTGCCAGGACTCTGTGTGCCAGGACTCCGTGTGCCAGGTGTAATGAGCGACCAGCCCTGGAAGCCCCTGACCCTGGCTGCTTTGCGTCCGTCTGAGTCCAGGTCTAATTACGGCGCTGTGGAGAGGATCCTGAAGAGCTATGAGAACACTGCCTGGAGCCAGCGGTACCAGAACCATACCCAACCCGCTGAGTCCAGCCCTAACCCTAACCCTGGCTTCAGCCCCAGTCCTAACCCTAACCCTGACTTCAGGCCCAGTCCTAACCCTAACCCTGGCTTCAGGCCCAGTCTCAGCCCCAGACCCAGTCCTAACCCTTGCTTCAGCCCCAGTCTCAGCCCCAGCCCCAGTCCTAACCCTGGCTTCAGCCCCAGTCTCAGCCCGCAGCTCGCGTAACCCTGGCTTCAGCCCCAGTCCTAACCCTTGCTTCAGCCCCAGACTCAGCCCCAGTCCTAACCCTGGCTTCAGCCCCAGTCTCAGCCCCAGCCCTAACCCTGGCTTCAGCCCCAGTCCTAACCCTGGACTCAGCCCCAGTCTCAGCCCTGGTCCTAACCCTGGCTTCAGCCCCAGTCCTAACCCTGGACCCAGCCCCAGTACTAACCCTGGCTTCAGCCCCAGTCTCACCCCCAGTCCTAACCCTTGCTTCAGCCCCAGTCCTAACCCTGGACTCAGCCCCAGTCCTAACCCTGGACTCAGCCCCAGTCTCAGCCCTGGACTCAGCCCCAGTCTCAGCCCTGGTCCTAGCCCCAGACAGGAAGAGGAACTCATGGATCTTCTGGCGGAGATGATGGACAAGGATAACTGGGATCAGCCAGGCCCTGCCTCTGGACGCTCCTCCCACACACACTCTCACCACAGCCAGCTGACCAGCTCCCTCAGAGAGACGAGGCTAACCATGCAGGCGAGTACGCAAACGCATGAATACACACACACACACACACACACACACACACACACACACACACACACACACACACACACACCCCATTGTGTTCATTCTGTCTCATAGTTTGACTTGTTGATCAAACTACTTCAGGCTCTCTAACAAATTTACGTGGCATTCCAGAATTGTCCCCTAGTTCCTATGGGTCCTGGTTGAAGGTAGTACACTCCAAGGTTCCATTAGTGGTCCCCTAGTTCCTATGGGTCCTGGTTGAAGGTCGTACACTCCAAGGTTCCATTTGTGGTCCCCTAGTCCCTATGGGTCCTGGTTGAAGGTCGTACACTCCAAGGTTACATTAGTGGTCCCCTAGTTCCTATGGGTCCTGGTTGAAGGTAGTACACTCCAAGGTTCCATTAGTGGTCCCCTAGTTCCTATGGGTCCTGGTTGAAGGTAGTACACTCCAAGGTTCCATTAGTGGTCCCCTAGTTCCTATGGGTCCTGGTTGAAGGTAGTACACTCCAAGGTTACATTAGTGGTCCCCTAGTTCCTATGGGGCCTGGTTGAAGGTAGTACACTCCAAGGTTCCATTAGTGGTCCCCTAGTTCCTATGGGTCCTGGTTGAAGGTAGTACACTCCAAGGTTACATTAGTGGTCCCCTAGTCCCTATGGGTCCTGGTTGAAGGTAGTAGTGGTCCCCTAGTTCCTATGGGTCCTGGTTGAAGGTAGTACACTCCAAGGTCCCATTAGTGGTCCCTATGGGTCCTGGTTGAAGGTAGTAGTGGTCCCCTAGTTCCTATGGGGCCTGGTTGAAGGTAGTACACTCCAAGGTTCCATTAGTGGTCCCCTAGTTCCTATGGGTCCTGGTTGAAGGTAGTACACTCCAAGGTTCCATTAGTGGTCCCCTAGTTCCTATGGGTCCTGGTTGAAGGTCGTACACTCCAAGGTTCCATTTGTGGTCCCCTAGTCCCTATGGGTCCTGGTTGAAGGTCGTACACTCCAAGGTTACATTAGTGGTCCCCTAGTTCCTATGGGTCCTGGTTGAAGGTAGTACACTCCAAGGTTCCATTAGTGGTCCCCTAGTTCCTATGGGTCCTGGTTGAAGGTAGTACACTCCAAGGTTCCATTAGTGGTCCCCTAGTTCCTATGGGTCCTGGTTGAAGGTAGTACACTCCAAGGTTACATTAGTGGTCCCCTAGTTCCTATGGGGCCTGGTTGAAGGTAGTACACTCCAAGGTTCCATTAGTGGTCCCCTAGTTCCTATGGGTCCTGGTTGAAGGTAGTACACTCCAAGGTTACATTAGTGGTCCCCTAGTCCCTATGGGTCCTGGTTGAAGGTAGTAGTGGTCCCCTAGTTCCTATGGGTCCTGGTTGAAGGTAGTACACTCCAAGGTTCCATTAGTGGTCCCTATGGGTCCTGGTTGAAGGTAGTAGTGGTCCCCTAGTTCCTATGGGGCCTGGTTGAAGGTAGTACACTCCAAGGTTCCATTAGTGGTCCCCTAGTTCCTATGGGTCCTGGTTGAAGGTAGTACACTCCAAGGTTCCATTAGTGGTCCCCTAGTTCCTATGGGTCCTGGTTGAAGGTAGTACACTCCAAGGTTCCATTAGTGGTCCCCTAGTCCCTATGGGTCCTGGTTGAAGGTAGTAGTGGTCCCTAGTTCCTATGGGTCCTGGTTGAAGGTAGTACACTCCAAGGTTCCATTAGTGGTCCCCTAGTCCCTATGGGTCCTGGTTGAAGGTAGTAGTGGTCCCCTAGTTCCTATGGGGCCTGGTTGAAGGTAGTACACTCCAAGGTTCCATTAGTGGTCCCCTAGTTCCTATGGGTCCTGGTTGAAGGTAGTACACTCCAAGGTTCCATTAGTGGTCCCCTAGTTCCTATGGGTCCTGGTTGAAGGTAGTACACTCCAAGGTTACATTAGTGGTCCCCTAGTTCCTATGGGTCCTGGTTGAAGGTAGTACACTCCAAGGTTACATTAGTGGTCCCCTAGTTCCTATGGGTCCTGGTTGAAGGTAGTAGTGGTCCCCTAGTTCCTATGGGTCCTGGTTGAAGGTAGTACACTCCAAGGTTCCATTAGTGGTCCCCTAGTCCCTATGGGTCCTGGTTGAAGGTAGTACACTCCAAGGTTCCATTAGTGGTCCCCTAGTCCCTATGGGTCCTGGTTGAAGGTAGTACACTCCAAGGTTCCATTAGTGGTCCCCTAGTTCCTATGGGTCCTGGTTGAAGGTAGTACACTCCAAGGTTCCATTAATGGTCCCCTAGTTCCTATGGTTCCTGGTTGAAGGTAGTAGTGGTCCCCTAGTTCCTATGGGTCCTGGTTGAAGGTAGTACACTCCAGGGTTCTATTTGGGACAGACAAAGTAAAAAGGGGACCTCACACACATTCCGTTGTGAAATCCTTCCTGATTGTCCGAGGCTGAGGACAACACCACTGGGAATGGTGTTTATTTCTGCTATGTGCAGAAAGAAAGAGGCCAAAGCCTCCTGGTTAACTGCAATGTGGCCCATTTCACTTTTAACAGCCTT
>NW_026600658.1:97500-157142 GCF_029448725.1 Salvelinus fontinalis | reverse complement strand
GAGGCTAAATTACAACACAGTCAAAACAAAACTACATTGCTTATTGGGAAACACAAGCACAAGCACAGAGCAAAATGCAGTGCTATCTGGCCCTAAATCGACAGTACACCGTGGCTAACTATTTGACTATGGTTACTGATCAAAACCTTAGAAAAACTTGACAAAGTACAGGCTCAGTGAGCACAGCCTTGCCATTGAGAAGGGTAGACAGAGGAAAACCTGGCTCCCTGTAGAGGAAAGGCTGTGCACTGCACAACAGCAGAACCTGAGACGGAGCTGCATTTCCTGACAAAATGTCAAAAATATAAACAATTAGAGAGTGTCATTTCCCCAAATTTGAAACTCTTATTCAAGGTTTCAAAGACCTCTCTGATGAGGATAGGCTACCCGTCCTGTTAGGGGAGGACGCAGAGAGCTGTGGGTTGGCAGCGCACTACATTGCTGCCTGCCATAAGTTGAGGGACAGTGTCTGACAGACCAATCAACCTGCACTTGTACTCTACTGTATGTTTATTGTTATTGTTGAATGTATGGTTATTTTGACACTTAGTTATTGTTGTTACTGTTGTCCCGTTTGACCATTTGGATTCTCATTTTTATATTGTAAATAAGCTTTGGCAATATGTACATTGTTACGTCATGCAATAAAGCAAATTGATTGAATTGAATTGAATTGAGAAGGTAACAGAGACAGAGGCTGTGCAGGAAAGCCATGGGGAGGACAGAGAGAGAGAGAGAGAGAGAGAGAGAGAGAGAGGAGAGAGAGAGAGAGAGAGAGAGAGAGAGAGGAGAGAGAGAGAGAGAGAGAGAGAGAGAGACAGAGAGAGGAGAGAGAGAGAGACGAGGAGAGAGACAGAGGAGAGAGAGAGAGGAGAGAGCGAGAGAGACAGAGACACACCACAGAGAGAGAGAGAGAGAGAGAGAGAGAGAGAGAGAGAGGGAGAGAGAGAGAGAGAGAGAGAGCGAGAGACAGAGAGAGAGAAGGTAACAGAGACAGAGGCTATGCAGAAAGCCATGGAGATCAGCATTAGTTGCAGAGCCCTTTTTTTTCTCCTCTTTAAAGTTGATCAAAGGCACCAGTAGTTAAAGCCCATTACGCACGTCCTTCTAAAACCTGGATCCCGAGAGGCCGGACGCACAGGGGGCTGAGTTAAAACCTGGATCCCGAGAGGCCGGACGCACAGGGGGCTGAGTTAAAACCTGGATCCCGAGAGGCCGGACGCACAGGGGGCTGAGTTAAAACCTGGATCCCGAGAGGCCGGACGCACAGGGGGCTGAGTTAAAACCTGGATCCCGAGAGGCCGGACGCACAGGGGGCTGAGTTAAAACCTGGATCCCGAGAGGCCGGACGCACATTGGGCTGAGTTAAAACCTGCTATTAAAATCACAATGTATAGCTGATGGAAAATATCAATGTCTAATAGAGAGAAGGTGAAGACTGCCAGGAGAAAACGTTTTGAGAGCAGAGAGAGGCCTATAGTTAAAGTCACACCTTTGAAACCGTGAAAGAGGAGCCCACGCTAGCCAGCTGGTTTAACTAAATCACCACAGATATTAGTTGTGGTTGTCTGAACTTGTCAAATACAATATATACTCGAGCAGTGATTTTAGTTACCTTTCAAAATGTATTCTCATTATCTTAGTCAACCTGATGCACCAAATGTGATATATTCTGAGTTATGATTCAGCATGATGTGATATATTCTGAGTTATGATGTGATATGTTCTGAGTTATGATGTGATATATTCTGAGTTATGATGTGATATATTCTGAGTTTTGATGTCATATATTCTGAGTTATGATGTGATATATTCTGAGTTGTGATGTGATATATTCTGAGTTATGATGTGATATATTCTGAGTTATGATGTGATATATTCTGAGTTATGATGTGATATATTCTGAGTTATGATGTGATATATTCTGAGTTATGATGTGATATATTCTGAGTTATGATGTGATATATTCTGAGTTATGATGTGATATATTCTGAGTTATGATGTGATATATTCTGAGTTATGATGTGATATATTCTGAGTTATGATGTGATATATTCTGAGTTATGATGTGATATGTTCTGAGTTATGATGTGATATATTCTGAGTTTTGATGTCATATATTCTGAGTTATGATGTGATATATTCTGAGTTATGATGTGATATATTCTGAGTTATGATTCAGTTTGATGTGATATATTCTGAGTTATGATGTGATATATTCTGAGTTATGATGTGATATATTCTGAGTTATGATTCAGTTTGATGTGATATATTCTGAGTTATGATGTGATATATTCTGAGTTATGATGTGATATATTCTGAGTTATGATTCAGCTTGGCGGGACATTTATTTTTCCAAGCTTAATGCACATAACCAAGTTTTTTTATTATAAATGTTGGGTTTCTGATTGTGGCAATTTAAATTCCAGGTCAGTTGCAAAAATACATGAATTGCTTTGTGAGGCAAATGAGAGGAGGTCTATATTAACACCAAAGGAGAGGAGGTCTGTATTAACACCAAAGGAGAGGAGGTCTGTATTAACACCAAAGGAGAGGAGGTCTATATTAACACCAAAGGAGAGGAGGTCTATATTAACACCAAAGGAGAGGAGGTCTATAGTAACACCACAGGAGAGGAGGTCTATATTAACACCAAAGGAGAGGAGGTCTGTATTAACACCAAAGGAGAGGAGGTCTATATTAACACCAAAGGAGAGGAGGTCTATATTAACACCAAAGGAGAGGAGGTCTGTATTAACACCAAAGGAGAGGAGGTCTGTATTAACACCAAAGGAGAGGAGGTCTATATTAACACCAAAGGAGAGGAGGTCTATATTAACACAACAGGAGAGGAGGTCTATATTAACACCAAAGGAGAGGAGGTCTATATTAACACCAAAGGAGAGGAGGTCTATATTAACACCAAAGGAGAGGAGGTCTATATTAACACCAAAGGAGAGGAGGTCTTTATTAACACCAAAGGAGAGGAGGTCTATAGTAACACCAAAGGAGAGGAGGTCTATATTAACACCAAAGGAGAGGAGGTCTATATTAACACCAAAGGAGAGGAGGTCTGTATTAACACCAAAGGAGAGGAGGTCTATATTAACACCAAAGGAGAGGAGGTCTATATTAACACCAAAGGAGAGGAGGTCTGTATTAACACCAAAGGAGAGGAGGTCTATATTAACACCAAAGGAGAGGAGGTCTATATTAACACCAAAGGAGAGGAGGTCTATAGTAACACCAAAGGAGAGGAGGTCTGTATTAACACCAAAGGAGAGGAGGTCTGTATTAACACCAAAGGAGAGGAGGTCTATATTAACACCAAAGGAGAGGAGGTCTATAGTAACACCAAAGGAGAGGAGGTCTATATTAACACCAAAGGAGAGGAGGTCTATAGTAACACCAAAGGAGAGGAGGTCTGTATTAACACCAAAGGAGAGGAGGTCTGTATTAACACCAAAGGAGAGGAGGTCTGTAGTAACACCAAAGGAGAGGAGGTCTATATTAACACCAAAGGAGAGGAGGTCTATAGTAACACCAAAGGAGAGGAGGTCTATATTAACACCAAAGGAGAGGAGGTCTGTATTAACACCAAAGGAGAGGAGGTCTATATTAACACCAAAGGAGAGGAGGTCTGTATTAACACCAAAGGAGAGGAGGTCTATATTAACACCAAAGGAGAGGAGGTCTATAGTAACACCAAAGGAGAGGAGGTCTATATTAACACCAAAGGAGAGGAGGTCTGTATTAACACCAAAGGAGAGGAGGTCTATATTAACACCAAAGGAGAGGAGGTCTGTATTAACACCAAAGGAGAGGAGGTCTGTATTAACACCAAAGGAGAGGAGGTCTATATTAACACCAAAGGAGAGGAGGTCTGTATTAACACCAAAGGAGAGGAGGTCTGTATTAACACCAAAGGAGAGGAGGTCTGTATTAACACCAAAGGAGAGGAGGTCTATACTAACACCAAAGGAGAGGAGGTCTATATTAACACCAAAGGAGAGGAGGTCTATATTAACACCAAAGGAGAGGAGGTCTATATTAACACCAAAGGAGAGGAGGTCTATAGTAACACCAAAGGAGAGGAGGTCTATATTAACACCAAAGGAGAGGAGGTCTATATTAACACCAAAGGAGAGGAGGTCTGTATTAACACCAAAGGAGAGGAGGTCTATATTAACACCAAAGGAGAGGAGGTCTGTATTAACACCAAAGGAGAGGAGGTCTATATTAACACCAAAGGAGATGAGGTCTGTATTAACACCAAAGGAGAGGAGGTCTATAGTAACACCAAAGGAGAGGAGGTCTATATTAACACCAAAGGAGAGGAGGTCTGTATTAACACCAAAGGAGAGGAGGTCTATATTAACACCAAAGGAGAGGAGGTCTGTATTAACACCAAAGGAGAGGAGGTCTGTAGTAACACCAAAGGAGAGGAGGTCTATATTAACACCAAAGGAGAGGAGGTCTATATTAACACCAAAGGAGAGGAGGTCTATATTAACACCAAAGGAGAGGAGGTCTATATTAACACCAAAGGAGAGGAGGTCTATATTAACACCAAAGGAGAGGAGGTCTATACTAACACCAAAGGAGAGGAGGTCTATAGTAACACCACAGGAGAGGAGGTCTATATTAATACCAAAGGAGAGGAGGTCTTTATTAACACCAAAGGAGAGGAGGTCTATATTAACACCAAAGGAGAGGAGGTCTATAGTAACACCAAAGGAGAGGAGGTCTATAGTAACACCAAAGGAGAGGAGGTCTGTATTAACACCAAAGGAGAGGAGGTCTGTATAAACACCAAAGGAGAGGAGGTCTGTATTAACACCAAAGGAGAGGAGGTCTATAGTAACACCAAAGGAGAGGAGGTCTATAGTAACACCAAAGGAGAGGAGGTCTATATTAACACCAAAGGAGAGGAGGTCGGTATTAACACCAAAGGAGAGGAGGTTTATATTAACACCAAAGGAGATGAGGTCTATACTAACACCAAAGGAGAGGAGGTCTATATTAACACCAAAGGAGAGGAGGTCTATATTAACACCAAAGGAGAGGAGGTCTGTATTAACACCAAAGGAGAGGAGGTCTATAGTAACACCAAAGGAGAGGAGGTCTATATTAACACCAAAGGAGAGGAGGTCTGTATTAACACCAAAGGAGAGGAGGTCTATATTAACACCAAAGGAGAGGAGGTCTATATTAACACCAAAGGAGAGGAGGTCTGTATTAACACCAAAGGAGAGGAGGTCTATATTAACACCAAAGGAGAGGAGGTCTGTATTAACACCAAAGGAGAGGAGGTCTATAGTAACACCAAAGGAGAGGAGGTCTGTATTAACACCAAAGGAGAGGAGGTCTATATTAGCACCAAAGGAGAGGAGGTCTATATTAACACCAAAGGAGAGGAGGTCTATATTAACACCAAAGGAGAGGAGGTCTGTATTAACACCAAAGGAGAGGAGGTCTGTATTAACACCAAAGGAGAGGAGGTCTATAGTAACACCAAAGGAGAGGAGGTCTGTATTAACACCAAAGGAGAGGAGGTCTGTATTAACACCAAAGGAGAGGAGGTCTATATTAACACCAAAGGAGAGGAGGTCTATATTAACACCAAAGGAGAGGAGGTCTGTATTAACACCAAAGGAGAGGAGGTCTGTATTAACACCAAAGGAGAGGAGGTCTTTATTAACACCAAAGGAGAGGAGGTCTATATTAGCACCAAAGGAGAGGAGGTCTGTATTAACACCAAAGGAGAGGAGGTCTATATTAACACAACAGGAGAGGAGGTCTGTATTAACAACAAAGGAGAGGAGGTCTTTATTAACACCAAAGGAGAGGAGGTCTTTATTAACAACAAAGGAGAGGAGGTCTATATTAGCACCAAAGGAGAGGAGGTCTATATTAGCACCAAAGGAGAGGAGACCTATATTAACACCAAAGGAGAGGAGACCTATATTAACACCAAAGGAGAGGAGGTCTATAGTAACACCAAAGGAGAGGAGGTCTATATTAACACCAAAGGAGAGGAGGTCTATATTAACACCAAAGGAGAGGAGGTCTGTATTAACACCAAAGGAGAGGAGGTCTGTATTAACACCAAAGGAGAGGAGGTCTATATTAACACCAAAGGAGAGGAGGTCTATATTAACACCAAAGGAGAGGAGGTCTATAGTAACACCAAAGGAGAGGAGGTCTATATTAACACCAAAGGAGAGGAGGTCTGTATTAACACCAAAGGAGAGGAGGTCTGTATTAACACCAAAGGAGAGGAGGTCTGTATTAACACTAAAGGAGAGGAGGTCTATAGTAACACCAAAGGAGAGGAGGTCTATATTAACACCAAAGGAGAGGAGGTCTATAGTAACACCAAAGGAGAGGAGGTCTATAGTAACACCAAAGGAGAGGAGGTCTGTATAAACACCAAAGGAGAGGAGGTCTATATTAACACCAAAGGAGAGGAGGTCTGTATTAACACCAAAGGAGAGGAGGTCTATATTAACACCAAAGGAGAGGAGGTCTGTATTAACACTAAAGGAGAGGAGGTCTATATTAACACCAAAGGAGAGGAGGTCTGTATTAACACCAAATGAGAGGAGGTCTATATTAACACCAAAGGAGAGGAGGTCTGTATTAACACCAAAGGAGAGGAGGTCTATAGTAACACCAAAGGAGAGGAGGTCTGTATTAACACCAAAGGAGAGGAGGTCTGTATTAACACCAAAGGAGAGGAGGTCTATAGTAACACCAAAGGAGAGGAGGTCTATATTAACACCAAAGGAGAGGAGGTCTATATTAACACCAAAGGAGAGGAGGTCTGTATTAACACCAAAGGAGAGGAGGTCTATATTAACACCAAAGGAGAGGAGGTCTATATTAACACCAAAGGAGAGGAGGTCTATATTAACACCAAAGGAGAGGAGGTCTGTATTAACACCAAAGGAGAGGAGGTCTATATTAATACCAAAGGAGAGGAGGTCTGTATTAACACCAAAGGAGAGGAGGTCTATATTAACACCAAAGGAGAGGAGGTCTATAGTAAACCCAAAGGAGAGGAGGTCTATATTAACACCAAAGGAGAGGAGGTCTGTATTAACACCAAAGGAGAGGAGGTCTATATTAACACCAAAGGAGAGGAGGTCTATATTAACACCAAAGGAGAGGAGGTCTATATTAACACCAAAGGAGAGGAGGTCTATATTAACACCAAAGGAGAGGAGGTCTATATTAACACCAAAGGAGAGGAGGTTTATATTAGCACCAAAGGAGAGGAGGTCTGTATTAACACCAAAGGAGAGGAGGTCTATATTAACACCAAAGGAGAGGAGGTCTATATTAACACCAAAGGAGAGGAGGTCTATATTAACACCAAAGGAGAGGAGGTCTGTATTAACACCAAAGGAGAGGAGGTCTATATTAACACCAAAGGAGAGGAGGTCTGTATTAACACCAAAGGAGAGGAGGTCTATATTAACACCAAAGGAGAGGAGGTCTGTATTAACACCAAAGGAGAGGAGGTCTGTATTAACACCAAAGGAGAGGAGGTCTATATTAACACCAAAGGAGAGGAGGTCTATATTAACACCAAAGGAGAGGAGGTCTATACTAACACCAAAGGAGAGGAGGTCTATATTAACACCAAAGGAGAGGAGGTCTATATTAACACCAAAGGAGAGGAGGTCTGTATTAACACCAAAGGAGAGGAGGTCTATATTAACACTAAAGGAGAGGAGGTCTATATTAACACCAAAGGAGAGGAGGTCTGTATTAACACCAAAGGAGAGGAGGTCTATATTAACACCAAAGGAGAGGAGGTCTGTATTAACACCAAAGGAGAGGAGGTCTATATTAACACTAAAGGAGAGGAGGTCTATATTAACACCAAAGGAGAGGAGGTCTATATTAACACCAAAGGAGAGGAGGTCTATATTAACACCAAAGGAGAGGAGGTCTATATTAACACCAAAGGAGAGGAGGTCTATATTAACACCAAAGGAGAGGAGGTCTATATTAACACCAAAGGAGAGGAGGTCTATATTAACACCAAAGGAGAGGAGGTCTATAGTAACACCAAAGGAGAGGAGGTCTGTATTAACACCAAAGGAGAGGAGTTCTATATTAACACCAAAGGAGAGGAGGTCTGTATTAACACCAAAGGAGAGGAGGTCTGTATTAACACCAAAGGAGAGGAGGTCTATATTAACACCAAAGTCGAGGAGGTCTGTATTAACACCAAATGAGAGGAGGTCTATATTAACACCAAAGGAGAGGAGGTCTATATTAACACCAAAGGAGAGGAGGTCTGTATTAACACCAAAGGAGAGGAGGTCTGTATTAACACCAAAGGAGAGGAGGTCTATATTAACACCAAAGGAGAGGAGGTCTATATTAACACCAAAGGAGAGGAGGTCTATATTAACACCAAAGGAGAGGAGGTCTGTATTAACACCAAAGGAGAGGAGGTCTATATTAACACTAAAGGAGAGGAGGTCTATATTAACACCAAAGGAGAGGAGGTCTGTATTAACACCAAAGGAGAGGAGGTCTGTATTAACACCAAAGGAGAGGAGGTCTATATTAACACCAAAGGAGAGGAGGTCTATATTAACACCAAAGGAGAGGAGGTCTGTATTAACACCAAAGGAGAGGAGGTCTATATTAACACCAAAGGAGAGGAGGTCTGTATTAACACCAAAGGAGAGGAGGTCTATATTAACACCAAAGGAGAGGAGGTCTGTATTAACACCAAAGGAGAGGAGGTCTGTATTAACACCAAAGGAGAGGAGGTCTATAGTAACACCAAAGGAGAGGAGGTCTGTATTAACACCAAAGGAGAGGAGGTCTATATTAACACCAAAGGAGAGGAGGTCTATAGTAACACCAAAGGAGAGGAGGTCTATATTAACACCAAAGGAGAGGAGGTCTGTATTAACACCAAAGGAGAGGAGGTCTATAGTAACACCAAAGGAGAGGAGGTCTATATTAACACCAAAGGAGAGGAGGTCTATATTAACACCAAAGGAGAGGAGGTCTATATTAACACCAAAGGAGAGGAGGTCTATATTAACACCAAAGGAGAGGAGGTCTATAGTAACACCAAAGGAGAGGAGGTCTGTATTAACACCAAAGGAGAGGAGGTCTATAGTAACACCAAAGGAGAGGAGGTCTATAGTAACACCACAGGAGAGGAGGTCTGTATTAACACCAAAGGAGAGGAGGTCTGTAGTAACACCAAAGGAGAGGAGGTCTATAGTAACACCAAAGGAGAGGAGGTCTGTATTAACACCAAAGGAGAGGAGGTCTATATTAACACCAAAGGAGAGGAGGTCTGTATTAACACCAAAGGAGAGGAGGTCTGTAGTAACACCAAAGGAGAGGAGGTCTATATTAACACCAAAGGAGAGGAGGTCTATAGTAACACCAAAGGAGAGGAGGTCTGTATTAACACCAAAGGAGAGGAGGTCTATATTAACACCAAAGGAGAGGTCTGTATTAACACCAAAGGAGAGGAGGTCTGTATTAACACCAAAGGAGAGGAGGTCTATATTAACACCAAAGGAGAGGAGGTCTGTAGTAACACCAAAGGAGAGGAGGTCTGTATTAACACCAAAGGAGAGGAGGTCTGTATTAACACCAAAGGAGAGGAGGTCTATATTAACACCAAAGGAGAGGAGGTCTATAGTAACACCAAAGGAGAGGAGGTCTGTATTAACACCAAAGGAGAGGAGGTCTGTATTAACACCAAAGGAGAGGAGGTCTGTATTAACACCAAAGGAGATGAGGTCTATATTAACACCAAAGGAGAGGAGGTCTATATTAACACCAAAGGAGAGGAGGTCTATATTAACACCAAAGGAGAGGAGGTCTGTATTAACACCAAAGGAGAGGAGGTCTATATTAACACCAAAGGAGAGGAGGTCTGTATTAACACCAAAGGAGAGGAGGTCTATAGTAACACCAAAGGAGAGGAGGTCTGTATTAACACCAAAGGAGAGGAGGTCTATATTAACACCAAAGGAGAGGAGGTCTATATTAACACCAAAGGAGAGGAGGTCTGTATTAACACCAAAGGAGAGGAGGTCTGTAGTAACACCAAAGGAGAGGAGGTCTATAGTAACACCAAAGGAGAGGAGGTCTATATTAACACCAAAGGAGAGGAGGTCTATAGTAACACCAAATGAGAGGAGGTCTATATTAACACCAAAGGAGAGGAGGTCTATATTAACACCAAAGGAGAGGAGGTCTATATTAACACTAAAGGAGAGGAGGTCTATAGTAACACCAAAGGAGAGGAGGTCTGTAGTAACACCAAAGGAGAGGAGGTCTGTATTAACACCAAAGGAGAGGAGGTCTATATTAACACCAAAGGAGAGGAGGTCTGTAGTAACACCAAAGGAGAGGAGGTCTATATTAACACCAAAGGAGAGGAGGTCTATAGTAACACCAAAGGAGAGGAGGTCTATAGTAACACCAAAGGAGAGGAGGTCTGTATTAACACCAAAGGAGAGGAGGTCTATATTAACACCAAAGGAGAGGAGGTCTATAGTAACACCAAAGGAGAGGAGGTCTGTAGTAACACCAAAGGAGAGGAGGTCTATAGTAACACCAAAGGAGAGGAGGTCTATATTAACACCAAAGGAGAGGAGGTCTGTAGTAACACCAAAGGAGAGGAGGTCTGTATTAACACCAAAGGAGAGGAGGTCTATATTAACACCAAAGGAGAGGAGGTCTATAGTAACACCAAAGGAGAGGAGGTCTGTAGTAACACCAAAGGAGAGGAGGTCTATATTAACACCAAAGGAGAGGAGGTCTGTATTAACACCAAAGGAGAGGAGGTCTGTATTAACACCAAAGGAGAGGAGGTCTGTATTAACACCAAAGGAGAGGAGGTCTATATTAACACCAAAGGAGAGGAGGTCTGTAGTAACACCAAAGGAGAGGAGGTCTGTATTAACACCAAAGGAGAGGAGGTCTATATTAACACCAAAGGAGAGGAGGTCTATAGTAACACCAAAGGAGAGGAGGTCTATATTAACACCAAAGGAGAAGAGGTCTATATTAACACCAAAGGAGAGGAGGTCTGTATTAACACCAAAGGAGAGGAGGTCTATATTAACACCAAAGGAGAGGAGGTCTATATTAACACCAAAGGAGAAGAGGTCTATATTAACACCAAAGGAGAGGAGGTCTGTATTAACACCAAAGGAGAGGAGGTCTATATTAACACCAAAGGAGAGGAGGTCTATATTAACACCAAAGGAGAGGAGGTCTGTATTAACACCAAAGGAGAGGAGGTCTATATTAACACCGAAGGAGAGGAGGTCTATATTAACACCAAAGGAGAGGAGGTCTGTATTAACACCAAAGGAGAGGAGGTCTATATTAACACCAAAGGAGAGGGGGTCTGTATTAACACCAAAGGAGAGGAGGTCTGTATTAACACCAAAGGAGAGGAGGTCTGTATTAACACCAAAGGAGAGGAGGTCTGTAGTAACACCAAAGGAGAGGAGGTCTATAGTAACACCAAAGGAGAGGAGGTCTATATTAACACCAAAGGAGAGGAGGTCTATAGTAAACCCAAAGGAGAGGAGGTCTGTATTAACACCAAAGGAGAGGAGGTCTGTATTAACACCAAAGGAGAGGAGGTCTATATTAACACCAAAGGAGAGGAGGTCTATATTAACACCAAAGGAGAGGAGGTCTATATTAACACCAAAGGAGAGGAGGTCTATATTAACACCAAAGGAGAGGAGGTCTATAGTAACACCAAAGGAGAGGAGGTCTGTATTAACACCAAAGGAGAGGAGGTCTATATTAACACTAAAGGAGAGGAGGTCTATAGTAACACCAAAGGAGAGGAGGTCTATAGTAACACCAAAGGAGAGGAGGTCTATAGTAACACCAAAGGAGAGGAGGTCTGTATTAACACCAAAGGAGAGGAGGTCTATAGTAACACCAAAGGAGAGGAGGTCTATATTAACACCAAAGGAGAGGAGGTCTATATTAACACCAAAGGAGAGGAGGTCTATATTAACACCAAAGGAGAGGAGGTCTATATTAACACCACAGGAGAGGAGGTCTATATTAACACCAAAGGAGAGGAGGTCTGTATTAACACCAAAGGAGAGGAGGTCTATATTAACACCAAAGGAGAGGAGGTCTATATTAACACCAAAGGAGAGGAGGTCTATATTAACACCAAAGGAGAGGAGGTCTATATTAACACCAAAGGAGAGGAGGTCTGTATTAACACCAAAGGAGAGGAGGTCTGTATTAACACCAAAGGAGAGGAGGTCTATAGTAACACCAAAGGAGAGGAGGTCTATATTAACACCAAAGGAGAGGAGGTCTGTAGTAACACAACAGGAGAGGAGGTCTATAGTAACACCACAGGAGAGGAGGTCTGTATTAACACCAAAGGAGAGGAGGTCTATATTAACACCACAGGAGAGGAGGTCTATATTAACACCAAAGGAGAGGAGGTCTGTATTAACACCAAAGGAGAGGAGGTCTATAGTAACACCAAAGGAGAGGAGGTCTGTATTAACACCAAAGGAGAGGAGGTCTATATTAACACCAAAGGAGAGGAGGTCTGTATTAACACCAAAGGAGAGGAGGTCTGTATTAACACCAAAGGAGAGGAGGTCTATATTAACACCAAAGGAGAGGAGGTCTATATTAACACCAAAGGAGAGGAGGTCTGTATTAACACCAAAGGAGAGGAGGTCTGTATTAACACCAAAGGAGAGGAGGTCTATAGTAACACCAAAGGAGAGGAGGTCTATAGTAACACCAAAGGAGAGGAGGTCTGTATTAACACCAAAGGAGAGGAGGTCTATATTAACACCAAAGGAGAGGAGGTCTGTATTAACACCAAAGGAGAGGAGGTCTGTATTAACACCAAAGGAGAGGAGGTCTATATTAACACCAAAGGAGAGGAGGTCTATATTAACACAACAGGAGAGGAGGTCTATAGTAAACCCAAAGGAGAGGAGGTCTATATTAACACCAAAGGAGAGGAGGTCTTTATTAACACCAAAGGAGAGGAGGTCTATATTAACACCAAAGGAGAGGAGGTCTGTATTAACACCAAAGGAGAGGAGGTCTGTATTAACACCAAAGGAGAGGAGGTCTGTATTAACACCAAAGGAGAGGAGGTCTATATTAACACCAAATGAGAGGAGGTCTATATTAACACCAAAGGAGAGGAGGTCTGTATTAACACCAAAGGAAGGGAGGTCTATATTAACACCAAAGGAGAGGAGGTCTGTATTAACACCAAAGGAGAGGAGGTCTGTATTAACACCAAAGGAGAGGAGGTCTATATTAACACCAAAGGAGAGGAGGTCTGTATTAACACCAAAGGAGAGGAGGTCTATATTAACACCAAAGGAGAGGAGGTCTGTAGTAACACCAAAGGAGAGGAGGTCTGTATTAACACCAAAGGAGAGGAGGTCTATATTAACACCAAAGGAGATGAGGTCTGTATTAACACCAAAGGAGAGGAGGTCTATATTAACACCAAAGGAGAGGAGGTCTATAGTAACACCAAAGGAGAGGAAGTCTATATTAACACCAAAGGAGAGGAGGTCTATATTAACACCAAAGGAGAGGAGGTCTATATTAACACCAAAGGAGAGGAGGTCTATAGTAACACCAAAGGAGAGGAGGTCTATAGTAACACCAAAGGAGAGGAGGTCTATATTAACACCAAAGGAGAGGAGGTCTGTATTAACACCAAAGGAGAGGAGGTCTGTATTAACACCAAAGGAGAGGAGGTCTATAGTAACACCAATGGAGAGGAGGGTCTAAATTAACACCAAAGGAGAGGAGGTCTGTATTAACACCAAAGGAGAGGGGGTCTATATTAACACCAAAGGAGAGGAGGTCTGTATTAACACCAAAGGAGAGGTGGTCTATATTAACACCAAAGGAGAGGAGGTCTATATTAACACCAAAGGAGAGGAGGTCTATAGTAACACCAAAGGAGAGGAGGTCTATATTAACACCAAAGGAGAGGAGGTCTGTATTAACACCAAAGGAGAGGAGGTCTGTATTAACACCAAAGGAGAGGAGGTCTATATTAACACCAAAGGAGAGGAGGTCTGTATTAACACCAAAGGAGAGGAGGTCTGTATTAACACCAAAGGAGAGGAGGTCTATAGTAACACCAAAGGAGAGGAGGTCTGTATTAACACCAAAGGAGAGGAGGTCTGTATTAACACCAAAGGAGAGGAGGTCTATATTAACACCAAAGGAGAGGAGGTCTGTATTAACACCAAAGGAGAGGAGGTCTATATTAACACCAAAGGAGAGGAGGTCTATATTAACACCAAAGGAGAGGAGGTCTATATTAACACCAAAGGAGAGGAGGTCTATATTAACACCAAAGGAGAGGAGGTCTGTATTAACACCAAAGGAGAGGAGGTCTATATTAACACCAAAGGAGAGGAGGTCTATATTAACACCAAAGGAGAGGAGGTCTATATTAACACCAAAGGAGAGGAGGTCTGTATTAACACCAAAGGAGAGGAGGTCTATATTAACACCAAAGGAGAGGAGGTCTATATTAACACCAAAGGAGAGGAGGTCTATATTAACACCAAAGGAGAGGAGGTCTGTATTAACACCAAAGGAGAGGAGGTCTATATTAACACCAAAGGAGAGGAGGTCTGTATTAACACCAAAGGAGAGGAGGTCTATATTAACACCAAAGGAGAGGAGGTCTGTATTAACACCAAAGGAGAGGAGGTCTATATTAACACCAAAGGAGAGGAGGTCTGTATTAACACCAAAGGAGAGGAGGTCTATATTAACACCAAAGGAGAGGAGGTCTGTATTAACACCAAAGGAGAGGAGGTCTGTATTAACACCAAAGGAGAGGAGGTCTATATTAACACCAAAGGAGAGGAGGTCTGTATTAACACCAAAGGAGAGGAGGTCTATATTAACACCAAAGGAGAGGAGGTCTATATTAACACCAAAGGAGAGGAGACCTATATTAACACCAAAGGAGAGGAGGTCTATATTAACACCAAAGGAGAGGAGGTCTATAGTAACACCAAAGGAGAGGAGGTCTGTATTAACACCAAAGGAGAGGAGGTCTGTATTAACACCAAAGGAGAGGAGGTCTATATTAACACCAAAGGAGAGGAGGTCTATATTAACACCAAAGGAGAGGAGGTCTGTATTAACACCAAAGGAGAGGAGGTCTATATTAACACCAAAGGAGAGGAGGTCTATATTAACACCAAAGGAGAGGAGGTCTGTATTAACACCAAAGGAGAGGAGGTCTATAGTAACACCAAAGGAGAGGAGGTCTATAGTAACACCAAAGGAGAGGAGGTCTATATTAACACCAAAGGAGAGGAGGTCTATATTAACACCAAAGGAGAGGAGGTCTGTATTAACACCAAAGGAGAGGAGGTCTATAGTAACACCAAAGGAGAGGAGGTCTATAGTAACACCAAAGGAGAGGAGGTCTATATTAACACCAAAGGAGAGGAGGTCTGTATTAACACCAAAGGAGAGGAGGTCTGTAGTAACACCAAAGGAGAGGAGGTCTATATTAACACCAAAGGAGAGGAGGTCTATATTAACACCAAAGGAGAGGAGGTCTATAGTAACACCAAAGGAGAGGAGGTCTATATTAACACCAAAGGAGAGGAGGTCTATATTAACACCAAAGGAGAGGAGGTCTGTATTAACACCAAAGGAGAGGAGGTCTATATTAACACCAAAGGAGAGGAGGTCTATATTAACACCAAAGGAGAGGAGGTCTATATTAACACTAAAGGAGAGGAGGTCTGTATTAACACCAAAGGAGAGGAGGTCTATATTAACACCAAAGGAGAGGAGGTCTATAGTAACACCAAAGGAGAGGAGGTCTATATTAACACCAAAGGAGAGGAGGTCTGTATTAACACCAAAGGAGAGGAGGTCTGTATTAACACCAAAGGAGAGGAGGTCTGTATTAACACCAAAGGAGAGGAGGTCTATATTAACACCAAAGGAGAGGAGGTCTATAGTAACACCAAAGGAGAGGAGGTCTATATTAACACCAAAGGAGAGGAGGTCTACATTAACACCAAAGGAGAGGAGGTCTGTATTAACACAACAGGAGAGGAGGTCTGTTAGACTATTCTGTTATGTTTCTACCTTTTAGTTCTTCATCAGATAATGATCAAAGGCCCTTTCAAAATCTATTTCATTGACTGTATCTTCCGGTGTAAATATGTTGATTATCTTTCATACTAAAATCGTGTTATTTCCCATTTTGCTGCATCATCAAGTGTTTTTGAGGACTGTGCTAATAATACAAGATTGAGGCTAAATTAGATATGTGTATTAGTAGTTAAAGGTGGGGATTATGAGTGGCCTGCGGAGTGGCCTCGTAGGCTGTGAGCAGCTGACGTGTTTTTGCCTCTGGCATTTCTTAACCTTCATTTCACCCATTCAGTTGTCTTGGGGGTTGTATTAGAATAAACATATATTATATACTGAACCCAGGCTACTGACTCTATAGTACTGCACCCATTCAGTTGTCTTGGGGGTTGTATTAGAATAAACATATATTATATAGTGAACCCAGGCTACTGACTCTATAGTAATGCACTCATTCAGTTGTCTTGGGGGTTGTGTTAGAATAAACATATATTATATAGTGAACCCAGGCTACTGACTATATAGTACTGCACCCATTCAGTTGTCTTGGGGGTTGTGTTAGAATAAACATATATTATATACTGAACCCAGGCTACTGACTATATAGTACTGCACCCATTCAGTTGTCTTGGGGGGTTGTATTAGAATAAACATATATTATATACTGAACCCAGGCTACTGACTCTTTAGTACTGCACTCATTCAAATACTTAACCCAATGAGCGTGTTTGTTTATATTTTAACGAACTCATTTTTATACACTTGGCTTATTGACAGGTATCTATATCACTACAATTTCTTTCAAAATATGTATTTGAATATAAATAGTTAGACCAACTTTTAGTTATAAGCTTCTCCATGACATACATTGACTAATTTGTAGATAAATAAAACAAACTGAAGTATATTAGTTTAATTTGTAGTTTAGGACTAACAAACTGAAATATATTAGTTTCATGTATTTTAGGACTAACAAACTGAAATATATTAGTTTAATGTGTACTTGTATTTTCGGACTAATGTTCAGCAGCAGGAGTCTGGTTGGATCAGTAACTGTAGCTGGTGTTCAGAACAAGTGGTCTGAAGCAGGAGTCTGGTTGGATCAGTAACTGTAGCTGGTGTTCAGAACAAGTGGTCTGAAGCAGGAGTCTGGTTGGATCAGTAACTGTAGCTGTTCAGAACAAGTGGTCTGAAGCAGGAGTCTGGTTGGATCAGTAACTGTAGCTGGTGTTCAGAACAAGTGGTCTGAAGCAGGAGTCTGGTTGGATCAGTAACTGTAGCTGTTCAGAACAAGTGGTCTGAAGCAGGAGTCTGGTTGGATCAGTAACTGTAGCTGGTGTTCAGAACAAGTGGTCTGAAGCAGGAGTCTGGTTGGATCAGTAACTGTAGCTGGTGTTCAGAACAAGTGGTCTGAAGCAGGAGTCTGGTTGGATCAGTAACTGTAGCTGTTCAGAACAAGTGGTCTGAAGCAGGAGTCTGGTTGGATCAGTAACTGTAGCTGGTGTTCAGAACAAGTGGTCTGAAGCAGGAGTCTGGTTGGATCAGTAACTGTAGCTGGTGTTCAGAACAAGTGGTCTGAAGCAGGAGTCTGGTTGGATCAGTAACTGTAGCTGTTCAGAACAAGTGGTCTGAAGCAGGAGTCTGGTTGGATCAGTAACTGTAGCTGGTGTTCAGAACAAGTGTTCTGAAGCAGGAGTCTGGTTGGATCAGTAACTGTAGCTGGTGTTCAGAACAAGTGGTCTGAAGCAGGAGTCTGGTTGGATCCGTAACTGTAGCTGTTCAGAACAAGTGGTCTGAAGCAGGAGTCTGGTTGGATCAGTAACTGTAGCTGTTTAGAACAAGTGGTCCGAAGCAGGAGTCTGGTTGGATCAGTAACTGTAGCTGTTCAGAACAAGTGGTCTGAAGCAGGAGTCTGGTTGGATCAGTAACTGTAGCTGTTTTGAACAAGTGGTCTGAAGCAGGAGTCTGGTTGGATCAGTAACTGTAGCTGGTGTTCAGAACAAGTGGTCTGAAGCAGGAGTCTGGTTGGATCAGTAACTGTAGCTGGTGTTCAGAACAAGTGGTCTGAAGCAGGAGTCTGGTTGGATCAGTAACTGTAGCTGGTGTTCAGAACAAGTGGTCTGAAGCAGGAGTCTGGTTGGATCAGTAACTGTAGCTGGTGTTCAGAACAAGTGGTCTGAAGCAGGAGTCTGGTTGGATCAGTAACTGTAGCTGGTGTTCAGAACAAGTGGTCTGAAGCAGGAGTCTGGTTGGATCAGTAACTGTAGCTGGTGTTCAGAACAAGTGGTCTGAAGCAGGAGTCTGGTTGGATCAGTAACTGTAGCTGTTTAGATGGTGTTGCTCACTCTAGCCTGCCATATTCATTTTTATTTATTTTTATTTCACCTTTATTTAACCAGGTAGGCTAGTTAAGTACACATTCTCATTTATAACTGCGACCTGGCCAAGAGAAAGCAAAGCAGTGCAACACAAACAACAACACAGAGTTACACATGGAGTAAACAAACATACAGTCAATAATACAATAGAAAAAGTCTATGTATAGTGTGTGCAAATGAGGTGAGATAAGGGAGGTAAGGCAATAAATAGGCCATAGTTGCGAAATAATTACAATTTAGCAATTTAAACACTGGAGTGATAGATGTGCAGAAGATGAATGTGCAAGTTGAGGTATTGGGGTGCAAAGGAGCAACAACAACAAAAATAACAGAATGAGGACGAGGTAGTTGGATGGGCTATTTTACAGATGGGCTGTGTACAGGTGCAGTGATCTGTGAGTGAATCTGTGAATTAGTAACACCCCTTTTTCAGATGAAGGAGACTAACTTCAGTCATAATAGAACACCTCAGCAACAAATCAGCAACACACTCTCAGACAGACTGTATGAGCTCATAGCCGTCCTCTTTATTATTTAGTAATATAGTCCAATTAACCCTATTAACCTCTCCCACAAAGAAAACTATCAGCTGTGATCTCGGCTGAACACGAGGAACCAGAGTCCTGATCTAAGAAAACGAGGAACCAGAGTCCTGATCTAAGGTGGAATGACTGCACCCCCTAAAGGTCCTGATGAGAACCTTTCCTCTCCTCTCCTCTCCTCTCCTCTCCTCTCCTAATCCCTCTCCTCTCCTAATCCCTCTCCTCTCCCCTCCGCTCCTCTCCTCTCCCCTCCTCTCCTCTCCCCTCCTCTCCTCCCTCTCCCCTCTCCCCTCTCCCCTCTCCCCTCTCCCCTCTCTCCTCTCCTCTCCTCTCCTCTCCTCTCCTCTCCCCACTCTCCCCACTCTCCCCTCTCTCCCCTCTCTCCTCTCCTCTCCTCTCCTCTCCTCTCCTCTCCTCTCCTCTCCCCTCCTCTCCTCTCCTCTCCTCTCCCCTCCTCTCCTCTCCTCTCCTCTCCTCTCCTCTCCTCTCCACTCCACTCCACTCCTCTCCACTCCACTCCACTCCTCTCCACTCCTCTCCTCTCCTCCTCTCTCCTCTCTCCTCTCCTCCCCTCCCCTCTCCTCTCCTCTCCTCTCCTCTACCCTCCTCTCCTCTCACTGCCACTCACCCAGAGAGAGAGAGAGTTCCTGATCCAGCTCGGCTCTGTCTGTCTGGGCGCTTATGATCAATTTTCTCCAGATATGAGAAGTTGCTCGCTCAGAGGAAGAGAGCAGTCAATCAATGCCACTGAAATAACCGTAGTCCATTAGGAGGTAACAGGAGCTGTGTCCTTCACAGTGACTCTCTCTGGGGCTGTATCTCCACGGCTCCAGTCTCTCTCCTCCTCTTAACAGGAGCTGTGTCCTTCACAGTGACTCTCTCTGAGGCTGTATATCCATGGCTCTAGTCTCTCTCCTCCTCTTAACAGGAGCTGTGTCCTTCACAGTGACTCTCTCTGAGGCTGTATCTCCATGGCTCTAGTCTCTCTCCTCCTCTTAACAGGAGCTGTGTCCTTCACAGTGACTCTCTCTGAGGCTGTATATCCATAGCTCCAGTCTCTCTCCTCCTCTTAACAGGAGCTGTGTCCTTCACAGTGACTCTCTCTGAGGCTGTATCTCCATGGCTCCAGTCTCTCTCCTCCTCTTAACAGGAGCTGTGTCCTTCACAGTGACTCTCTCTGAGACTGTATCTCCATGGCTCCAGTCTCTCTCCTCCTCTTAACAGGAGCTGTGTCCTTCACAGTGACTCTCTCTGAGGCTGTATCTCCATGGCTCCAGTCTCTCTCCTCCTACTAACAGGAGCTGTGTCCTTCACAGTGACTCTCTCTGAGGCTGTATATCCATGGCTCCAGTTTCTCTCCTCCTCTTAACAGGAGCTGTGTCCTTCACAGTGACTCTCTCTGAGGCTGTATATCCATGGCTCCAGTCTCTCTCCTCTTAACAGGAGCTGTGTCCTTCACAGTGACTCTCTCCGAGGCTGTATCTCCATGGCTCCAGTCTCTCTCCTCCTCTTAACAGGAGCTGTGTCCTTCACAGTGACTCTCTCCGAGGCTGTATGTCCATGGCTCCAGTCTCTCTCCTCCTCTTAACAGGAGCTGTGTCCTTCACAGTGACTCTCTCTGTGGCTGTATCTCCACGGCTCCAGTCTCTCTCCTCTTAACAGGAGCTGTGTCTTTCACAGTGACTCTCTCTGAGGCTGTATCTCCACGGCTCCAGTCTCTCTCCTCTTAACAGGAGCTGTGTCTTTCACAGTGACTCTCTCTGAGGCTGTATCTCCATGGCTCCAGTCTCTCTCCTCCTCTTAACAGGAGCTGTGTCCTTCACAGTGACTCTCTCTGAGGCTGTATCTCCATGGCTCCAGTCTCTCTCCTCCTCTTAACAGGAGCTGTGTCCTTCACAGTGACTCTCTCTGAGGCTGTATATCCATGGCTCTAGTCTCTCTCCTCCTCTTAACAGGAGCTGTGTCCTTCACAGTGACTCTCTCCGAGGCTGTATCTCCATGGCTCCAGTCTCTCTCCTCCTCTTAACAGGAGCTGTGTCCTTCACAGTGACTCTCTCCGAGGCTGTATCGCCATGGCTCCAGTCTCTCTCCTCCTCTTAACAGGAGCTGTGTCCTTCACAGTGACTCTCTCTGAGGCTGTATCTCCATGGCTCTAGTCTCTCTCCTCCTCTTAACAGGAGCTGTGTCCTTCACAGTGACGCTCTCTGAGGCTGTATCTCCATGGCTCCAGTCTCTCTCGTCCACCAGAGGATTGGCTTAATGTCTTCCTCCCTGCTCAACTAACGTTGTTTAAGAGTGTCCCTCTCCGCTCCTCTTCTCTCAGCCGCCACGGGGCTTTGAAGCCACATCCCTCTCCTCTCCTCTTGTCTCAGCCGCCATGGGGCTTTGAAGTCACATCCCTCTCCTCTCCTCTTGTCTCAGCCGCCACGGGGCTTTGAAGTCACATCCCTCTCCTCTCCTCTTCTCTCAGCCGCCATGGGGCTTTGAAGTCACATCCCTCTCCTCTCCTCTTGTCTCAGCCGCCATGGAGCTTTGAAGTCACATCCTTCTCTTCTCCTCTTCTCTCAGCCGCCGTGGAGCTTTGAAGTCACATCCCTCTCCTCTCCTCTTCTCTCAGCCGCCATGGGGCTTTGAAGCCACTAGAGTCCCTGCCTAAACAACCTTGCTGCTGTGTGGAGCCAGGCCTCTGCGTCCCTTAAAGACATAATTGTATTAAAAGTCCCCCAATCTTTTTGAGGAGGAAAGGCGATACCTCAAAGCTGCTTTTGTTTCTTGGGGGCCGAGCGGATAGGGAGCGGCCCCTGACAGACCCCGGGCCCCCACCTGGTGTGCATGCCTCTCTCAACCACAGATTATTACACAAAACATCTGCTCTGGGGTCAGGAGCCATGTCAACTGGCTCAGGAATATTCGCTGTCTGTATCATCTTCACTTAAGCCCCCTTTTCCTCTGTTTGAAGTGTTGTAGCAGGAAGCACTGGGCACGGAGGAGGAGGAGTACCGTTTAAAGAAGAAGAGAGACACAGGACACAACATCACGTTAATGACTACTGGATAATGATTACATTTCATCTCTTACAGTTTGATAATTAACTCTAAAGGCAGAGTTACAGTATTTAGTACACCAGTATATGTCATGTAAATAGGAAGTATACTGTACAAGACATTGCTTCAGAATGTACGGTAATGCTATTAAAAGTTATTATTATTACTATTACTATTATGAATAGTAGTATTACTGTTACTGTTATTAATATTATTATTACTATTAGTATTATTAATATTATAATTATTGCAATTATTGTTAATATTATTGTTTTGGTTCCTGTTAATTATCTCAGTGTTAGTTCCTGTTAATTATCTCAGTGTTAGTTCCTGTTAATTATCTCAGTGTTGGTTCCTGTTAATTATCTCAGTGTTAGTTCCTGTTAATTATCTCAGTGTTAGTTCCTGTTAATTATCTCAGTGTTGGTTCCTGTTAATTATCTCAGTGTTAGTTCCTGAGATAATTAGCTGATGTACGAAGGGCTATATAAAATAAACTTGATTTGATTTGATTTGATTTTGTCCATCCCTCTGCCTACTTCTGTCCAATCAAATCAAATCAAATCAAATGTATTTATATAGCCCTTCGTACATCAGATAATATCTCGAAGTGCTGTACAGAAACCCAGCCTAAAACCCCAAACAGCTAGAATGCAGGTGTAGAAGCACGGTGGCTAGTAAAAACTCCCTAGAAAGGCCAAAACCTAGGAAGAAACCTAGAGAGGAACCAGGCTATGAGGGGTGGCCAGTCCTCTTCTGGCTGTGCCGGGTGGAGATTATAACAGAACATGGCCAAGATGTTCAAATGTTCATAAATGACCAGCATGGTCAAATAATAATAATCACAGTAGTTGTCGAGGGTGCAGCAAGTCAGCACCTCAGGAGTAAATGTCAGTTGGCTTTTCATAGCCGATCATTAAGAGTATCTCTACCGCTCCTGCTGTCTCTAGAGAGTTGAAAACAGCAGGTCTGGGACAGGTAGCACGTCCATCCCTCTGCCCACATCTGTCTATCCCTCTCGCCTGGTGAACCTCAGTGAACCATTGTGAACCACTATGAATCCCTGGGAATCACTCTGAACCACTACAAACCTCTATGAACTACTATGATGATTTACAGTGGTGTTGTACTAGTGTCTGCCGTGTCTGTAGCCCAGTCAGTAAAGCCTGCAGCCTGAATCCCCAGGACAGAGGGTTTGATTCCCGGGACCACCCGTAAGTGAAATGCACTCATGACTGTAAGTGGCTTTGGGTAAATGTATTGTTGTATAATCTCTCTGGTCGTCTCATCAGATGATCCATCACAACCCCTGTAGATAGTCACTACCTCTCAGGTTCTCTCTCTGGTCGTCTCTTCAGATGATCCATCACAACCCCTGTAGGTAGTCACTACCTCCAGGTTCTCTCTGGTCGTCTCATCAGATGATCCATCACAACCCCTGTAGATAGTCACTACCTCTCAGGTTCTCTCTCTGGTCGTCTCTTCAGATGATCCATCACAACACCTGTAATTAGTCACTACCTCTCAGGTTCTCTCTGGTCGTCTCTTCAGATGATCCATCACAACCCCTGTAGGTAGTCACTACCTCTCAGGATCTCTCTCTGGTCGTCTCATCAGATGATCCATCACAACCCCTGTAGATAGTCACTACCTCTCAGGTTCTCTCTCTGGTCGTCTCCATGACAACACCTCCGGGTTCTCTAGGCCTCAGGACCCCTCGGCTCTTGTTGTCCATTGAAACGTTTCCTGAGAAACTCCTGATTGTCCAGTGTGATGTTGTTTCATCCGGCTCGTCTCTCCTGTGTGATAGGATGGTGGACGGTTGTTCCTTCCATTACGTCTTGTAACTACTTTACCTTTTCGAAACACAAGATGTTTTCATGGTGCTGGGAGCAACGACACAGAGGCGACATTATAAGATCACCCGTTACCTTCTTACCCTCTGAACCCAGGCCTCATACATCACATATCGTCAAGGAAAAGCAGGGTTATCACTACTGTCAGCGCCAGTAAAGCTGTTTGGCCCAACGACTTGGCCAATGCAATATCACAGCAGTGTTGAGGGCTACCTTTTAAACGGCGAGGCTTTATCCAAACTGTCATCAAGAGATGTCACTTAACAACAATACCCTTCCATTGGTTCAGCTGAAGCTCACATATACTGTATATCTATTGGAGCAGACATATCTGATCTAACATGGGATGCTCTGGGCCATCAACACAATACTAGCCAGATGCTTTGTCAAAAATGTCCCAGCCACAAGGAAGGAACTTGAATATAAAATAAAGACAGTCTACTGTATATTACTGTGTAATCTCAGAAATCAGACAGTGTGTTTGTCATTTCTGATCGGATTGAGCCCAGATATAACAATATTACGGCTATTATCAATGCTATGTTGCCTTCGGCCATCGGCCAAATTTGGCCCACAAATCAGGGCTGATTTAATAAATGCATTGGGCCGAGCCGTTGGACAGGAGTGGAGAAAACACGGTCGGGTAAGTCGTTTAAACACAGAAACACACTGGCTGGACTTTAAAATAACAACAACAAATGGGATTATACTGTAGTTCAGGAATCTGGTTTGTCTTGTTTTTATGAACAACTATCATCTATAAACGGCCATTTTAAACTGTGTACATGTAGCAGAGACCCAACTGTCTCTTGATGAATGGTCCCCCTGGCACACTGGAGGCTAGCTTCAACTGTACATTCTGCTAACAGCTAGCTTCAACTGTACATTCTGCTAACAGCTAGCTTCAACTGTACATTCTGCTAACAGTTAGCTTCAACTGTACATTCTGCTAACAGCTAGCTTCAACTGTACATTCTGCTAACAGCTAGCTTCAACTGTACATTCTGCTAACAGCTAGCTTCAACTGTACATTCTGCTAACAGCTAGCTTCAACTGTACATTCTGCTAACAGCTAGCTTCAACTGTACATTCTGCTAACAGCTAGCTTCAACTGTACATGCTGCTAACAGCTAGCTTCAACTGTACATTCTGCTAACAGCTAGCTTCAACTGTACATTATGCTAACAGCTAGCTTCAACTGTACATTCTGCTAACAGCTAGCGTCAACTGTACATTCTGCTAACAGCTAGCTTCAACTGTACATTCTGCTAACAGCTAGCTTCAACTGTACATTCTGCTAACAGTTAGCTTCAACTGTACATTCTGCTAACAGCTAGCTTCAACTGTACATTCTGCTAACAGCTAGCTTCAACTGTACATGCTGCTAACAGCTAGCGTCAACTGTACATTCTGCTAACAGCTAGCTTCAACTGTACATTCTGCTAACAGCTAGCTTCAACTGTACATTCTGCTAACAGTTAGCTTCAACTGTACATTCTGCTAACAGCTAGCTTCAACTGTACATTCTGCTAACAGCTAGCTTCAACTGTACATGCTGCTAACAGCTAGCTTCAACTGTACATTCTGCTAAGAGCTAGCTTCAACTGTACATTATGCTAACAGTTAGCTTCAACTGTACATTCTGCTAACAGCTAGCGTCAACTGTACATTCTGCTAACAGCTAGCTTCAACTGTACATTCTGCTAACAGCTAGCTTCAACTGTACAATCTGCTAACAGTTAGCTTCAACTGTACATTCTGCTAACAGCTAGCTTCAACTGTACATTCTGCTAACAGCTAGCTTCAACTGTACATGCTGCTAACAGCTAGCTTCAACTGTACATTCTGCTAACAGCTAGCTTCAAATGTACATTCTGCTAACAGCTAGCTTCAACTGTACATTCTGCTAACAGCTAGCGTCAACTGTACATTCTGCTAACAGCTAGCTTCAACTGTACATTCTGCTAACAGCTAGCTTCAACTGTACATTCTGCTAACAGTTAGCTTCAACTGTACATTCTGCTAACAGCTAGCTTCAACTGTACATTCTGCTAACAGCTAGCTTCAACTGTACATTCTGCTAACAGCTAGCTTCAACTGTACATGCTGCTAACCAGGAAAGCTAGTTTCTACTGTACATGCTGCTAAACAGGAAAGCTAGTTTCTACTGTACATGTTGCTAACCAGGAAAGCTAGTTTCTACTGTACATGCTGCTAACCAGGAAAGCTAGCATCTACTGTACATGCTGCTAACCAGGAAAGCTAGTTTCTACTGTACATGCTGCTAACCAGGAAAGCTAGCTTCTACTGTACATGCTGCTAACCAGGAAAGCTAGCTTCTACTGTACATGCTGCTAACCAGGAAAGCTAGCTTCTACTGTACATGCTGCTAACCAGGAAAGCTAGCTTCTACTGTACATGCTGCTAACCAGAAAAGCTAGGATGTTTACTGAGCCGGCTGCCTTTGAAAAGGACATGCCGGGGCCTGCTGCCGTGCCCCTGTTCTCTACCTAACACAGTGCTAGGATGTTTACTGAGCCGGCTGCCTTTGAAAGGACATGCCGGGGCCTGCTGCCGTGACCCTGTTCTCTACCTAACACAGTGCTAGGATGTTTACTGAGCTGGCTGCCTTTGAAAAGGACACGCCGGGGCCTGCTGCCGTGACCCTGTTCTCTACCTAACCCAGTGCTAGGATGTTTACTGAGCCGGCTGCCTTTGAAAAGGACACGCCGGTGCCTTATTAGAGCTTGTTTGTCCCTGAACTTTAAATCCCATCAAATGACATGGGAGTTGATGCTTTCACATCAGTCAGACAGACATGAAAGAACACCACTAATTACTGAAAACTGAGTCTTGATTGTTGCTATCAAAGTTAGGATTATTTCGTATAAAAAGCAAAACATATATATATTCTGTGTGTGAAATATCATCCCTGTGGACGTTATTTAGTATTTCTGTTGAGTCTGTGTGAATGTATTCATTAAGCTTTGTGAAACGTTGATAAATTAATGAGTACATGTGATGGATTTATTCATTCAGAACAGGACGGTATAATGGTCACATAATGTAGACCATGTTTACTACTGTCGTTGAATTGAATTGATAAATAAATAAACTATTTGACTTGGATTGCAATCTCTTTTACATCCTAATGAAAAATGTCAATTTTATAAAATTATGCAAGTCATTATCGGGAAATCATTTTTAGAGGAAAGATTTCTCTCATATACCTGATTGAGTAAAATAATCAATGTGAGATATTATCCGTACCAGACGATGGTTATGTAGATGGAGAATCCCTCAGAACTCTCAACCTCAGTGATGCCAAACAAACAACCAATCAGAACTCTCCTCTTCGGTGATGATAAACAAACAACCAATCAGAACTCTCATCTTCGGTGATGATAAACAAACAACCAATCACAACCAATCACAACTCTCATCTTCGGTGATGATAAACAAACAACCAATCAGAACTCTCATTTTCGGTGATGATAAACAAACAACCAATCAGAACTCTCATCCTCAGTGATGCCAAACAAACAACCAATCAGAACTCTCATCCTCAGTGATGCCAAACAAACAACCAATCAGAACTCTCATCTTCGGTGATGATAAACAAACAACCAATCAGAACTCTCATCTTCGGTGATGATAAACAAACAACCAATCAGAACTCTCATCCTCAGTGATGCCAAACAAACAACCAATCAGAACTCTCATCCTCAGTGATGCCAAACAAACAACCAATCAGAACTCTCATCCTCGGTGATGATAAACAAACAACCAATCACAACCAATCAGAACTCTCAACCTCAGTGATGATAAACAAACAACCAATCAGAACTCTCATCCTCAGTGATGCCAAACAAACAACCAATCAGAACTCTCATCCTCAGTGATGCTAAACAAACAGAAAAACTAGCTTGGTAGACTGATCTGAATATCTTCCAGAAATCTAATTATGTCAAGCAACATGCTGATCAATTCTTCAAATAACATCATTCAGCATTTAGGTAACGATGATAAATGAGATTCTGGCAATGTTTTTCATCTCTTCTGGTTTCGTCAGGTGCGTTCAACCTCGACTCTGGCCCACGAAGCCAGTTCCACTGCATTATTTAATTGTTCCCCTCTAATCGGGGCCGTATTTACATCTGTAACACCAGGTGTGGGTAATTCATTATCAGGTTGAACAGAGAACCAGCAGGCTCCGGACCTCATGAGGTAAGAGCGGAATACCCTTGGATCTAGTGGCTATACGGATTTCACAGCGCTGAGAAGAATGAGACATCCAATTCCCCGACTGACAAAGGATATCATAGGCCTCTTCAAATTGACATAATAGTCTGTCAAATGCTTGTAAAATGTCATTTCATACGACGCTCCATGATCCAGATCATCTGTTTTCTGTTTCAGCTGTGTGAGATAGCATTAGCGGACTTCACCGCTGGAATATAGGAAAAAAGTTCTCCAATCTGTTAAAAACGCTGTATTCCTGAGTTCCAGAGACTGGGGGGGGAGGGGCTGATCCCAGAGAAGATGAGTTCCAGAGACTGGGGGGGGGGGGGGGGCTGATCCCAGAGAAGATGAGTTCCAGAGACTGGGGGGGGGGGGGGGGGGCTGATCCCAGAGAAGATGTGTTCCAGAGACTGGGTGGGGGGGGGCTGATCCCAGAGAAGATGAGGTCCAGAGACTGGGGGGGGGGGGGGGGCTGATCCCAGAGAAGATGAGTTCCAGAGACTGGGGGGGGGGGCTGATCCCAGAGAAGATGAGTTCCAGAGACTGGGGGGGGGGGGGCTGATCCCAGAGAAGATGAGTTCCAGAGACTGGGGGGGGGGGGGGGGGCTGATCCCAGAGAAGATGAGTTCCAGAGACTGGGGGGGGGGGGGGCTGATCCCAGAGAAGATGAGTTCCAGAGACTGGGGTGGCTGATCCCAGAGAAGATGAGTTCCAGAGACTGGGGGGGGGGGGGCTGATCCCAGAGAAGATGAGGTCCAGAGACTGGGGGGGCTGATCCCAGAGAAGATGAGTTCCAGAGACTGGGGGGGGGGGGCTGATCCCAGAGAAGATGAGGTCCAGAGACTGGGGGGGCTGATCCCAGAGAAGATGAGTTCCAGAGACTGGGGGGGGGGGGGCTGATCCCAGAGAAGATGAGGTCCAGAGACTGGGGGGGGGGCTGATCCCAGAGAAGATGAGTTCCAGAGACTGGGGGGGGGGGGGGGGGGCTGATCCCAGAGAAGATGAGTTCCAGAGACTGGGGGGGGGGGGCTGATCCCAGAGAAGATGAGTTCCAGAGACTGGGGGGGGGGGGGGGCTGATCCCAGAGAAGATGAGTTCCAGAGACTGGGGGGGGGGGCTGATCCCAGAGAAGATGAGTTCCAGAGACTGGGGTGGCTGATCCCAGAGAAGATGAGTTCCAGAGACTGGGGGGGGGGGCTGATCCCAGAGAAGATGAGGTCCAGAGACTGGGGGGGCTGATCCCAGAGAAGATGAGTTCCAGAGACTGGGGGGGGGGGGGCTGATCCCAGAGAAGATGAGGTCCAGAGACTGGGGGGGCTGATCCCAGAGAAGATGAGTTCCAGAGACTGGGGGGGGGCTGATCCCAGAGAAGATGAGTTCCAGAGACTGGGGGGGGGGGGCTGATCCCAGAGAAGATGAGGTCCAGAGACTGGGGGGGGGGGTAGGCTGATCCCAGAGAAGATGAGTTCCAGAGACTGGGGGGGGGGGGGGCTGATCCCAGAGAAGATGAGTTCCAGAGACTGGGGGGGGGGGGGGGGGGCTGATCCCAGAGAAGATGAGTTCCAGAGACTGGGGGGGGGGGGGTAGGCTGATCCCAGAGAAGATGAGTTCCAGAGACTGGGGGGGGGGGGGGGGGCTGATCCCAGAGAAGATGAGTTCCAGAGACTGGGCGGGGGGGGGGCTGATCCAAGAGAAGATGAGTTCCAGAGACTGGGGGGGGGGGGGGGGGGGCTGATCCCAGAGAAGATGAGTTCCAGCGACTGGGGGGGGGCTGATCCCAGAGAAGATGAGTTCCAGAGACTGGGGGGGGGGGGGGCTGATCCAAGAGAAGATGAGTTCCAGAGACTGGGGGGGGGGGGGGGGGGGGGGGCTGATCCCATAGAAGATGATTTCCAGAGACTGGGGGGGGGGGGGGGCTGATCCCAGAGAAGATGAGTTCGAGAGACTGGGGGGGGGGGGGGGGGGCTGATCCCAGAGAAGATGAGTTCCAGCGACTGGGGGGGGCTGATCCCAGAGAAGATGAGGTCCAGAGACTGGGGGGGGGTAGGCTGATCCCAGAGAAGATGAGTTCCAGAGACTGGGGGGGGGGGGGGCTGATCCCAGAGAAGATGAGTTCCAGAGACTGGGGGGGGGGGGCTGATCCCAGAGAAGATGAGTTCCAGAGACTGGGGGGGGGGGGGGGGGGACTGATCCCAGAGAAGATGAATTCCAGAGACTGGGGGGGGGGAGGCTGATCCCAGAGAAGATGAGTTCCAGAGACTGGGGGGGGGGCTGATCCCAGAGAAGATGAGTTCCGGAGACTGGGGGGGTGGGCTGATCCCAGAGAAGATGAGTTCCGGAGACTGGGGGGGGCTGATCCCAGAGGAGATGAGTTCCAGATACTGGGGTTGGGGGGGGGGGGCTGATCCCAGAGAAGATGAGTTCCAGAGACTGGGGGGGGGACCTGATCCCAGAGAAGATGAGTTCCAGAGACTGGGGGGGGGGGGGGGGGGGCTGATCCCAGAGAAGATGAGTACCAGAGACTGGGGGGGGGAGCTGATCCCAGAGAAGATGAGTTCCAGAGACTGGGGGGGGGGGGGGGCTGATCCCAGAGAAGATGAGTTCCAGAGACTGGGGGGGGGGGGGCTGATCCCAGAGAAGATGAGTTCCAGAGACTGGGGTGGGGGGGGGGGGCTGATCCAAGAGAAGATGAGTTCCAGAGACTGGGGGGGGGGGCTGATCCCAGAGAAGATGAGTTCCAGCGACTGGGGGGGGCTGATCCCAGAGAAGATGAGTTCCAGAGACTGGGGGGGGGGCTGCTCCCAGAGAAGATGAGGTCCAGAGACTGGGGGGGGGTATGCTGATCCCAGAGAAGATGAGTTCCAGAGACTGGGGTGGGGGGGGGGGGGGGGCTGATCCCAGAGAAGATGAGTTCCAGAGACTGGGGGGGGGGGGGGGCTGATCCCAGAGAAGATGAGATCCAGAGACGGGGGGGGGGGGGGGGGGCTGATCCCAGAGAAGATGAGTTCCAGCGACTGGGGGGGACTGATCCCAGAGAAGATGAGGTCCAGAGACTGGGGGGGGGTAGGCTGATCCCAGAGAAGATGAGTTCCAGAGACTGGGGGGGGGGGGGCTGATCCCAGAGAAGATGAGTTCCAGAGACTGGGGGGGGGGGACTGATCCCAGAGAAGATGAGTTCCAGAGACTGGGGGGGGGACGGGGACTGATCCCAGAGAAGATGAATTCCAGAGACTGGGGGGGGGGAGGCTGATCCCAGAGAAGATGAGTTCCAGAGACTGGGGGGGGGCTGATCCCAGAGAAGATGAGTTCCGGAGACTGGGGGGGTGGGCTGATCCCAGAGAAGATGAGTTCCGGAGACTGGGGGGGGCTGATCCCAGAGGAGATGAGTTCCAGATACTGGGGTTGGGGGGGGGGGGCTGATCCCAGAGAAGATGAGTTCCAGAGACTGGGGGGGGGACCTGATCCCAGAGAAGATGAGTTCCAGAGACTGGGGGGGGGGGGGGGGGGGGCTGATCCCAGAGAAGATGAGTACCAGAGACTGGGGGGGGGAGCTGATCCCAGAGAAGATGAGTTCCAGAGACTGGGGGGGGGGGGGCTGATCCCAGAGAAGATGAGTTCCAGAGACTGGGGGGGGGGGGCTGATCCCAGAGAAGATGAGTTCCAGAGACTGGGGTGGGGGGGGGGGCTGATCCAAGAGAAGATGAGTTCCAGAGACTGGGGGGGGGGGCTGATCCCAGAGAAGATGAGTTCCAGCGACTGGGGGGGGCTGATCCCAGAGAAGATGAGTTCCAGAGACTGGGGGGGGGGCTGCTCCCAGAGAAGATGAGGTCCAGAGACTGGGGGGGGGTATGCTGATCCCAGAGAAGATGAGTTCCAGAGACTGGGGTGGGGGGGGGGGGGGGCTGATCCCAGAGAAGATGAGTTCCAGAGACTGGGGGGGGGGGGGGCTGATCCCAGAGAAGATGAGATCCAGAGACGGGGGGGGGGGGGGGGCTGAACCCAGAGAAGATGAGTTCCAGAGACTGGGGGGGGGGAGGGAAGATCCCAGAGAAGATGAATTCCAGAGACTGGGGGGGGGGGGGGGGGCTGATCCCAGAGAAGATGAGTTCCAGAGACTGGGGGGGGGGGGGGAAGATCCCAGAGAAGATGAATTCCAGAGACTGGGGGGGGGGGGGCTGATCCCAGAGAAGATGAGTTCCAGAGACTGGGGGGGGGGGCTGATCCCAGAGAAGATGAGTTCCAGAGACTGGGGGGGGGGCTGATCCCAGAGAAGATGAGTTCCAGAGACTGGGGGGGGGGCTGATCCCAGAGAAGATGAGTTCCAGAGACTGGGGGGGGCTGATCCCAGAGAAGATGAGTTCCAGAGACTGGGGGGTGGCTGATCCCAGAGAAGATGAGTTCCAGAGACTGGGGGGGGGGGGGGGGGGGGGCTGATCCCAGAGAAGATGAGTTCCAGAGACTGGGGGGGGGGCTGATCCCAGAGAAGATGAGATCCAGAAACTGGGGGGGGGGGGGGGGCTGATCCCAGAGAAGATGAGTTCCAGAGACTGGGGGGGTGGCTGATCCCAGAGAAGATGAGTTCCAGAGACTGGGGGGGGGGGTGCTGATCCCAGAGAAGATGAGTTCCAGAGACTGGGGGGGGGGGCTGATCCCAGAGAAGATGAGTTCCAGAGACTGGGGGGGGGGGGGCTGATCCCAGAGAAGATGAGTTCCAGAGACTGGGGGGGGGGGCCTGATCCCAGAGAAGATGAGTTCCAGAGACTGGGGGGGGGGGGTGATCCCAGAGAAGATGAGTTCCAGAGACTGGGGGGGGGGGCTGATCCCAGAGAAGATGAGTTCCAGAGACTGGGGGGGGGGCTGATCCCAGAGAAGATGAGTTCCAGAGACTGGGGGGGGGGGGGGACTGATCCCAGAGAAGATGAGTTCCAGAGACTGGGGGGGGCTGATCCCAGGGAAGATGAGATCCAGAGACGGGGGGGGGGTAGGCTGATCCCAGAGAAGATGAGTTCCAGAGACTGGGGGGGGGGGGGGCTGATCCCAGAGAAGATGAGTTCCAGAGACTGGGGGGGGGGCTGATCCCAGAGAAGATGAGATCCAGAAACTGGGGGGGGGGGGGGGGCTGATCCCAGAGAAGATGAGTTCCAGAGACTGGGGGGGGTGGCTGATCCCAGAGAAGATGAGTTCCAGAGACTGGGGGGGGGGGGTGCTGATCCCAGAGAAGATGAGTTCCAGAGACTGGGGGGGGGGGCTGATCCCAGAGAAGATGAGTTCCAGAGACTGGGGGGGGGGGGGCTGATCCCAGAGAAGATGAGTTCCAGAGACTGGGGGGGGGGGCCTGATCCCAGAGAAGATGAGTTCCAGAGACTGGGGGGGGGGGTGATCCCAGAGAAGATGAGTTCCAGAGACTGGGGGGGGGGGCTGATCCCAGAGAAGATGAGTTCCAGAGACTGGGGGGGGGGCTGATCCCAGAGAAGATGAGTTCCAGAGACTGGGGGGGGGGGGGGGACTGATCCCAGAGAAGATGAGTTCCAGAGACTGGGGGGGGCTGATCCCAGGGAAGATGAGATCCAGAGACGGGGGGGGGGGGGGGGGGGGGGGGGGCTGATCCCAGAGAAGATGAGTTCCAGAGACTGGGGGGGGGCTGATCCCAGAGAAGATGAGTTCCAGAGACTGGGGGGGGCTGATCCTAGAGAAGATGAGTTCCAGAGACTGGGGGGGGGGTGCTGATCCCAGAGAAGATGAGTTCCAGAGACTGGGGGGGGGGCTGATCCCAGAGAAGATGAGTTCCAGAGACTGGGGGGGGAGCTGATCCCAGAGAAGATGAGTTCCAGAGAGACTGGGGGGGGGGGGGGGGCTGATCCCAGAGAAGATGAGTTCCAGAGACTGGGGGGGGTCCTGATCCCAGAGAAGATGAGTTCCAGAGACTGGGGGGGGGGGGCTGATCCCAGAGAAGATGAGTTCCAGAGACTGGGGGGGGGGGGGGGGGCGCTGATCCCAGAGAAGAGGAGTTCCAGAGACTGGGGGGGGGGGAGGCTGATCCCAGAGAAGATGAGTTCCAGAGACTGGGGGGGGGGGGGGGCTGATCCCAGAGAAGATGAGTTCCAGAGACTTGGGGGGGGGGGGAGATCCCAGAGAAGATGAGTTCCAGAGACTGGGGGGGGGGGGCTGATCCCAGAGAAGATGAGTTCCAGAGACTGGGGGGGGGGGGGGGGCTGATCCCAGAGAAGATGAGTTCCAGAGACTGGGGGGGGAGGGGGGAGCTGATCCCAGAGAAGATGAGTTCCAGAGACTGGGGGGGGGCTGATCCCAGAGAAGATGAGTTCCAGAGACTGGGGGGGGGGGGGGGGGGGGGGCTGATCCCAGAGAAGATGAGTTCCAGAGACTGAGGGGGGGGGCTGATCCCAGAGAAGATGAGTTCCAGAGACTGGGGGGGGGGGGGGCTGATCCCAGAGAAGATGAGTTCCAGAGACTGGGGGGAGCTGATCCCAGAGACGATGAGTTCCAGAGACTGGGGGGGGGGGGGGGGGGGGGGACTGATCCCAGAGAAGATGAGTTCCAGAGACTGGGGGGGGGGATGATCCCAGAGAAGATGAGTTCCAGAGACTGGGGGGGGGGGGCTGATCCCAGAGAAGATGAGCTCCAGAGACTGGGGGGGGGGAGCAGATCCCAGAGAAGATGAGTTCCAGAGACTGGGGGGGGGGCTGATCCCAGAGAAGATGAGTTCCAGAGACTGGGGGGGAGGCTGATCCCAGAGAAGATGAGTTCCAGAGACTGGGGGGGGGCTGATCCCAGAGAAGATGAGTTCCAGAGACTGGGGGGGGGGGGGCTGATCCCAGAGAAGATGAGTTCCAGAGACTGGGGGGGGGGGGGGGAGCTGATCCCAGAGAAGATGAGTTCCAGAGACTGGGGGGGGGGGGCTGATCCCAGAGAAGATGAGTTCCAGAGACTGGGGGGGGGCTGATCCCAGAGAAGATGAGTTCCAGAGACTGGAGGGGGAGGGGGGAGCTGATCCCAGAGAAGATGAGTTCCAGAGACTGGGGGGGGGGGGGGCTGATCCCAGAGAAGATGAGTTCCAGAGACTGGGGGGGGGGGGGGGGGCTGATCCCAGAGAAGATGAGTTCCAGAGACTGGGGGGGGGGGGGGGCTGATCCCAGAGAAGATGAGTTCCAGAGACTGGAGGGGGAGGGGGGAGCTGATCCCAGAGAAGATGAGTTCCAGAGACTGGGGGGGGGGGGGGCTGATCCCAGAGAAGATGAGTTCCGGAGACTGGGGGGGGGGGGGGGGGCTGATCCCAGAGAAGATGAGTTCCAGAGACTGGGGGGGGGGGGGGGGGGCTGATCACAGAGAAGATGAGTTCCAGAGACTGGGGGGGGGAGCTGATCCCAGAGAAGATGAGTTCCAGAGACTGGGGGGGGGCTGATCCCAGAGAAAATGAGTTCCAGAGACTGGGGGGTGGCTGATCCCAGAGAAGATGAGTTCCAGAGACTGGGGGGGGGGGGCTGATCCCAGAGAAGATGAGTTCCAGAGACTGGGGGGGAGGGGGCTGATCCCAGAGAAGATGAGTTCCAGAGACTGGGGGGGGGGGGGGGGGGGGGCTGATCCCAGAGAAGATGAGTTCCAGAGACTGGGGGGGGGGGGCTGATCCCAGAGAAGATGAGATCCAGAAACTGGGGGGGGGGGGGGGGGGCTGATCCCAGAGAAGATGAGTTCCAGAGACTGGGGGGGTGGCTGATCCCAGAGAAGGTGAGTTCCAGAGACTGGGGGGGGGGTGCTGATCCCAGAGAAGATGAGTTCCAGAGACTGGGGGGGGGCTGATCCCAGAGAAGATGAGTTCCAGAGACTGGGGGGGGGGGGGACTGATCCCAGAGAAGATGAGTTCCAGAGACTGGGGGGGGCTGATCCCAGAGAAGATGAGTTCCAGCGACTGGGGGGGGCTGATCCCAGAGAAGATGAGTTCCAGAGACTGGGGGGGGGGGGGGGGGCTGATCCAAGAGAAGATGAGTTCCAGAGACTGGGGGGGGGGGGGGGGGGGGGGGCTGATCCCAGAGAAGATGAGTTCCAGCGACTGGGGGGGGCTGATCCCAGAGGAGATGAGGTCCAGAGACTGGGGGGGGGTAGGCTGATCCCAGAGAAGATGAGTTCCAGAGACTGGGGGGGGGGGGGGCTGATCCCAGAGAAGATGAGTTCCAGAGACTGGGGGGGGGGGGGCTGATCCCAGAGAAGATGAGTTCCAGAGACTGGGGGGGGGACGGGGACTGATCCCAGAGAAGATGAATTCCAGAGACTGGGGGGGGGGAGGCTGATCCCAGAGAAGATGAGTTCCAGAGACTGGGGGGGGGCTGATCCCAGAGAAGATGAGTTCCGGAGACTGGGGGGGGGGGGCTGATCCCAGAGAAGATGAGTTCCGGAGACTGGGGGGGGCTGATCCCAGAGGAGATGAGTTCCAGATACTGGGGTTGGGGGGGGGGGGCTGATCCCAGAGAAGATGAGTTCCAGAGACTGGGGGGGGGACCTGATCCCAGAGAAGATGAGTTCCAGAGACTGGGGGGGGGGGGGGGGGGCTGATCCCAGAGAAGATGAGTACCAGAGACTGGGGGGGGGAGCTGATCCCAGAGAAGATGAGTTCCAGAGACTGGGGGGGGGGGGGGGGCTGATCCCAGAGAAGATGAGTTCCAGAGACTGGGGGGGGGGGCTGATCCCAGAGAAGATGAGTTCCAGAGACTGGGGTGGGGGGGGGGCTGATCCAAGAGAAGATGAGTTCCAGAGACTGGGGGGGGGGCTGATCCCAGAGAAGATGAGTTCCAGCGACTGGGGGGGGCTGATCCCAGAGAAGATGAGTTCCAGAGACTGGGGGGGGGGGCTGCTCCCAGAGAAGATGAGGTCCAGAGACTGGGGGGGGGTATGCTGATCCCAGAGAAGATGAGTTCCAGAGACTGGGGTGGGGGGGGGGGGGGGGCTGATCCCAGAGAAGATGAGTACCAGAGACTGGGGGGGGGAGCTGATCCCAGAGAAGATGAGTTCCAGAGACTGGGGGGGGGGGGGGCTGATCCCAGAGAAGATGAGTTCCAGAGACTGGGGGGGGGGGGGCTGATCCCAGAGAAGATGAGTTCCAGAGACTGGGGTGGGGGGGGGGGCTGATCCAAGAGAAGATGAGTTCCAGAGACTGGGGGGGGGGGGGCTGATCCCAGAGAAGATGAGTTCCAGCGACTGGGGGGGGCTGATCCCAGAGAAGATGAGTTCCAGAGACTGGGGGGGGGACGGGGACTGATCCCAGAGAAGATGAATTCCAGAGACTGGGGGGGGGGCTGATCCCAGAGAAGATGAGTTCCAGAGACTGGGGGGGGCTGATCCCAGAGAAGATGAGTTCCGGAGACTGGGGGGGGGGGGGGGGGGGGCTGATCCCAGAGAAGATGAGTTCCAGAGACTGGGGGGGGCTGATCCCAGAGAAGATGAGTTCCAGAGACTGGGGGGAGGGGGCTGATCCCAGAGAAGATGAGTTCCAGAGACTGGGGGGGGGGGGGGCTGATCCCAGAGAAGATGAGATCCAGAGACGGGGGGGGGGGGGGGGCTGATCCCAGAGAAGATGAGTTCCAGAGACTGGGGGGGGGGGGGGAAGATCCCAGAGAAGATGAATTCCAGAGACTGGGGGGGGGGGGGGGGCTGATCCCAGAGAAGATGAGTTCCAGAGACTGGGGGGGGGGGGGGCTGATCCCAGAGAAGATGAGTTCCAGAGACTGGGGGGGGGACGGGGACTGATCCCAGAGAAGATGAGTTCCAGAGACTGGGGGGGGGACGGGGACTGATCCCAGAGAAGATGAATTCCAGAGACTGGGGGGGGGGAGGCTGATCCCAGAGAAGATGAGTTCCAGAGACTGGGGGGGGGGCTGATCCCAGAGAAGATGAGTTCCGGAGACTGGGGGGGGGCTGATCCCAGAGAAGATGAGTTCCAGAGACTGGGGGGGGGGGGGGCCTGATCCCAGAGAAGATGAGTTCCAGAGACTGGGGGGTGGCTGATCCCAGAGAAGATGAGTTCCAGAGACTGGGGGGGGGGGGGGGCGGATCCCAGAGAAGATGAGTTCCAGAGACTGGGGGGGGGGGGGCTGATCCCAGAGAAGATGAGATCCAGAAACTGGGGGGGGGGGGGGTGATCCCAGAGAAGATGAGTTCCAGAGACTGGGGGGGGGGGTGCTGATCCCAGAGAAGATGAGTTCCAGAGACTGGGGGGGGGGACCTGATCCCAGAGAAGATGAGTTCCAGAGACTGGGGGGGGGGGGGTGATCCCAGAGAAGATGAGTTCCAGAGACTGGGGGGGGGGGCTGATCCCAGAGAAGATGAGTTCCAGAGACTGGGGGGGGGGGCTGATCCCAGAGAAGATGAGTTCCAGAGACTGGGGGGGGGGGGGGACTGATCCCAGAGAAGATGAGTTCCAGAGACTGGGGGGGGCTGATCCCAGGGAAGATGAGATCCAGAGACGGGGGGGGGGGGGGGGGGGGGGGGGGGCTGATCCCAGAGAAGATGAGTTCCAGAGACCTGGGGGGGGAAGATCCCAGAGAAGATGAATTCCAGAGACTGGGGGGGGGGGGGGGGGCTGATCCCAGAGAAGATGAGTTCCAGAGACTTGGGGGGGGCTGATCCCAGAGAAGATGAGTTCCAGAGACTGGGGGGGGGCTGATCCCAGAGAAGATGAGTTCCAGAGACTGGGGGGGGCTGATCCCAGAGAAGATGAGTTCCAGAGACTGGGGGGGGGGGGCTGATCCCAGAGAAGATGAGTTCCAGAGACTGGGGGGGGGGGCTGATCCCAGAGAAGATGAGTTCCAGAGACTGGGGGGGGTGGCTGATCCCAGAGAAGATGAGTTCCAGAGACTGGGGGGGGGGGGGCTGATCCCAGAGAAGATGAGTTCCAGAGACTGGGGGGGGGGGGCTGATCCCAGAGAAGATGAGTTCCAGAGACTGGGGGGGGGGGGGGGGCTGATCCCAGAGAAGATGAGTTCCAGAGACTGGGGGGGGGGGCTGATCCCAGAGAAGATGAGATCCAGAAACTGGGGGGGGGGGGGGGGGGCTGATCCCAGAGAAGATGAGTTCCAGAGACTGGGGGGGTGGCTGATCCCAGAGAAGATGAGTTCCAGAGACTGGGGGGGGGGGTGCTGATCCCAGAGAAGATGAGTTCCAGAGACTGGGGGGGGGCTGATCCCAGAGAAGATGAGTTCCAGAGACTGGGGGGGGGGGGCTGATCCCAGAGAAGATGAGTTCCAGAGACTGGGGGGGGGGGCCTGATCCCAGAGAAGATGAGTTCCAGAGACTGGGGGGGGGGGGGGTGATCCCAGAGAAGATGAGTTCCAGAGACTGGGGGGGGGGGCTGATCCCAGAGAAGATGAGTTCCAGAGACTGGGGGGGGGGGCTGATCCCAGAGAAGATGAGTTCCAGAGACTGGGGGGGGGGGGACTGATCCCAGAGAAGATGAGTTCCAGAGACTGGGGGGGGGCTGATCCCAGGGAAGATGAGATCCAGAGACGGGGGGGGGGGGGGGGGGGGGGGGCTGATCCCAGAGAAGATGAGTTCCAGAGACTGGGGGGGGGACAGATCCCAGAGAAGATGAATTCCAGAGACTGGGGGGGGGGGGGGGCTGATCCCAGAGAAGATGAGTTCCAGAGACTGGGGGGGGGCTGATCCCAGAGAAGATGAGTTCCAGAGACTGGGGGGGGGGCTGATCCCAGAGAAGATGAGTTCCAGAGACTGGGGGGGGCTGATCCTAGAGAAGATGAGTTCCAGAGACTGGGGGGGGGGGTGCTGATCCCAGAGAAGATGAGTTCCAGAGACTGGGGGGGGGGGCTGATCCCAGAGAAGATGAGTTCCAGAGACTGGAGGGGGTCCTGATCCCAGAGAAGATGAGTTCCAGAGACTGGGGGGGGGGGGGGGGGGGTGATCCCAGAGAAGATGAGTTCCAGAGACTGGGGGGGGGGGGGGGCTGATCCCAGAGAAGATGAGTTCCAGAGACTGGGGGGGGCTGATCCCAGAGAAGATGAGACCCAGAGACTGGGGGGGGGGGCTGATCCCAGAGAAGAGGAGTTCCAGAGACTGGGGGGGGGGGAGGCTGATCCCAGAGAAGATGAGTTCCAGAGACTGGGGGGTGGGGGGGGGCTGATCCCAGAGAAGATGAGTTCCAGAGACTGGGGGGGGGGGGGACTGATCCCAGAGAAGATGAGTTCCAGAGACTGGGGGGGGGGGGCTGATCCCAGAGAAGATGAGTTCCAGAGACTGGGGGGGGGGGGGGGGCTGATCCCAGAGAAGATGAGTTCCAGAGACTGGGGGGGGAGCTGATCCCAGAGAAGATGAGTTCCAGAGACTGGGGGGGGGGGGGGGCTGATCCCAGAGAAGATGAGTTCCAGAGACTGGGGGGGGGCTGATCCCAGAGAAGATGAGTTCCAGAGACTGGGGGGGGGGCTGATCCCAGAGAAGATGAGTTCCAGAGACTGGGGGGGGGCTGATCCCAGAGAAGATGAGTTCCAGAGACTGGGGGGGGGGGTGCTGATCCCAGAGAAGATGAGTTCCAGAGACTGGGGGGGGGGCTGATCCCAGAGAAGATGAGTTCCAGAGACTGGAGGGGGGCCTGATCCCAGAGAAGATGAGTTCCAGAGACTGGGGGGGGGGGGGGGGGGGCTGATCCCAGAGAAGATGAGTTCCAGAGACTGGGGGGGGGGGGCTGATCCCAGAGAAGATGAGTTCCAGAGACTGGGGGGGGGGGGGGGCTGATCCCAGAGAAGATGAGTTCCAGAGACTGGGGGGGGGGCTGATCCCAGAGAAGATGAGACCCAGAGACTGGGGGGGGGGGGGCTGATCCCAGAGAAGAGGAGTTCCAGAGACTGGGGGGGGGGGGGAGGCTGATCCCAGAGAAGATGAGTTCCAGAGACTGGGGGGGGGGGGGGGGCTGATCCCAGAGAAGATGAGTTCCAGAGACTTGGGGGGGGGGGGAGATCCCAGAGAAGATGAGTTCCAGAGACTGGGGGGGGGGGGGCTGATCCCAGAGAAGATGAGTTCCAGAGACTGGGGGGGGGGGGGCTGATCCCAGAGAAGATGAGTTCCAGAGACTGAGGGGGGGGGGGGGAGCTGATCCCAGAGAAGATGAGTTCCAGAGACTGGGGGGGGGGGGGGCTGATCCCAGAGAAGATGAGTTCCAGAGACTGGGGGGAGGCTGATCCCAGAGAAGATGAGTTCCAGAGACTGGGGGGGGGGGGGGGGCTGATCCCAGAGAAGATGAGTTCCAGAGACTGAGGGGGGGGGCTGATCCCAGAGAAGATGAGTTCCAGAGACTGGGGGGGGGGGGGGGCTGATCCCAGAGAAGATGAGTTCCAGAGACTGGGGGGGGGGGCTGATCCCAGAGAAGATGAGTTCCAGAGACTGGGGGGGGGGGGGGGGGCTGATCCCAGAGAAGATGAGTTCCAGAGACTGGGGGGGGAGCTGATCCCAGAGACGATGAGTTCCAGAGACTGGGGGGGGGGGGGGGGGGACTGATCCCAGAGAAGATGAGTTCCAGAGACTGGGGGGGGGATGATCCCAGAGAAGATGAGTTCCAGAGACTGGGGGGGGGGGGCTGATCCCAGAGAAGATGAGCTCCAGAGACTGGGGGGGGGAGCAGATCCCAGAGAAGATGAGTTCCAGAGACTGGGGGGGGGCTGATCCCAGAGAAGATGAGTTCCAGAGACTGGGGGGGGGGGGGGGGGGGGGGCTGATCCCAGAGAAGATGAGTTCCAGAGTCTGGGGGGGGCTGATCCCAGAGAAAATGAGTTCCAGAGACTGGGGGGGGGGGGGCTGATCCCAGAGAAGATGAGTTCCAGAGACTGGGGGGGGGGGGGGGGGAGCTGATCCCAGAGAAGATGAGTTCCAGAGACTGGGGGGGGGGGGCTGATCCCAGAGAAGATGAGTTCCAGAGACTGGGGGGGGGGCTGATCCCAGAGAAGATGAGTTCCAGAGACTGGAGGGGGAGGGGGGAGCTGATCCCAGAGAAGATGAGTTCCAGAGACTGGGGGGGGGGGGCTGATCCCAGAGAAGATGAGTTCCAGAGACTGGGGGGGGGGGGGGGGCTGATCCCAGAGAAGATGAGTTCCAGAGACTGGGGGGGGGGGGGCTGATCCCAGAGAAGATGAGTTCCAGAGACTGGAGGGGGAGGGGGGAGCTGATCCCAGAGAAGATGAGTTCCAGAGACTGGGGGGGGGGGCTGATCCCAGAGAAGATGAGTTCCGGAGACTGGGGGGGGGGGGGGGGCTGATCCCAGAGAAGATGAGTTCCAGAGACTGGGGGGGGGGGGGGGGGGGCTGATCACAGAGAAGATGAGTTCCAGAGACTGGGGGGGGGGCTGATCCCAGAGAAGATGAGTTCCAGAGACTGGGGGGGGGGGCTGATCCCAGAGAAAATGAGTTCCAGAGACTGGGGGGTGGCTGATCCCAGAGAAGATGAGTTCCAGAGACTGGGGGGGGGGGCTGATCCCAGAGAAGATGAGTTCCAGAGACTGGGGGGGAGGGGGCTGATCCCAGAGAAGATGAGTTCCAGAGACTGTGGGGGGGGGGGGGGGGCTGATCCCAGAGAAGATGAGTTCCAGAGACTGGGGGGGGGGACCTGATCCCAGAGAAGATGAGTTCCAGAGACTGGGGGGGGGGGGGGGGGCTGATCCCAGAGAAAATGAGTTCCAGAGACTGGGGGGGGGGGGGGGCTGATCCCAGAGAAGATGAGTTCCAGAGACTGGGGGGGGTGGTGGGGTGGGGCTGATCCCAGAGAAGATGAGTTCCAGAGACTGGGGGGGGGGGGGGGGGCTGAACCCAGAGGAGATGAGTTCCAGAGACTGGGGGGGGGGGGGGGGGGGGGGTGCTGATCCCACAGAAGATGAGTTCCAGAGACTGGGGGGGGGGGGCTGATCCCAGAGAAGATGAGTTCCAGAGACTGGGGGGGGGGGGGGGCTGATCCCAGAGAAGAGGAGTTACAGAGACTGGGGGGGGGGGGGGGGCTGATCCCAGAGAAGATGAGTTCCAGAGACTGTGGGGGGGGGGGGGCTGATCCCAGAGAAGATGAGTTCCAGAGACTGGGGGGGGGGGGGGGGGGGCTGATCCCAGAGAAGAGGAGTTCCAGAGACTGGGGGGGGGGAGGCTGATCCCAGAGAAGAGGAGTTCCAGAGACTGGGGGGGGGGGGCTGATCCCAGAGAAGATGAGTTACAGAGACTGGGGGGTGCTGATCCCAGAGGAGATGAGTTCCAGAGACTGGGGGGGGGCTGCTCCCAGAGAAGATGAGTTCCAGAGACTGGGGGGGGGCTGATCCCAGAGAAGATGAGTTCCAGAGACTGGGGGGGGGGGGGGGGGGGGGGGGGGCTGATCCCAGAGAAGATGAGTTCCAGAGACTGGGGGGGGGGGGGGGGCTGATCCCAGAGAAGATGAGTTCCAGAGACTGGGGGGGGGGGGGGCTGATCCCAGAGAAGAGGAGTTCCAGAGACTGGGGGGGGGGGGCTGATCCCAGAGAAGAGGAGTTCCAGAGACTGGGGGGGGGGGGTCTGATCCCAGAGAAGATGAGTTCCAGAGACTGGGGGGGGGGGGGGCTGATCCCAGAGAAGATGAGTTCCAGAGACTGGGGGGGGGGGGGGGGCTGATCCCAGAGAAGATGAGTTCCAGAGACTGGGGGGGGGGGGGCTGATCCCAGAGAAGATGACCAGTCAAGAGCATTATGGACGTTGAGCTCTCGTCCCCCTCCTGGATCCTCCGAGGTGTAAGGTTCAGATCCCTCTTTAGATCTCCTCAGAACCATGATGACAGTGATGATAGTGATGAGGAGGAGGAGGGGGAGGAGGAGGAGGTGGAGGAGAAGGAGGAGGAGGTGGAGGAGGAAGAGGAGGGGAGGTGGAGGAGGAGGTGGAGGAGGAGGAGGAGGAGGAGGAGGAAGAGGAGGAGGTGAGCAGAACACAGATGAAATTGAATGAATGCAGCGTTTCCCCATCACCTCAGAGGGAGGAGGAGGAGGTGGAGGAGGAGGTGGAAGAGGAGGAGGTGGAGGAGGTGGAGGAGGAGGAGGAGGAGGTGGAGGAGGAGGAGGAGGAGGAGGAGGAGGAGGAGGTGGAGGAGGAGGAGGAGGAAGTGGAGGAGGTGGAATGAATGTAGCGTTTCCCATCACCTCAGAGGGAGGAGGAGGTTGTGGAGGACGAGGAGGAGGAGGAGGAGGAGGAGGAGGTGGAGGAGGAGGAGGTAGAGGTGGAGGAGGTGGAGGAGGTGGAGGAGGAGGAGGAAGTGGAGGAGGTGGAATGAATGTAGCGTTTCCCATCACCTCAGAGGGAGGAGGAGGAGGAGGAGGAGGAGGAGGAGGAGGAGGAGGAGGAGGAGGAGGAGGAGGAGGAGGTGGAATGAATGTAGCGTTTCCCATCACCTCCCATCACCTTTCCCATTAATGAACGGCCTGGCCGTAATACTATACTGGAGACAGTGAGCCAACCCTCCGTATGGCCCACTGTATGTAATGTTAATGAACGGCAGTAATACTATACTGGAGACAGTGAGCCAACCCTCCGTATGGCCCCCTGTATGTAATGTTAATGAACGGCCTGGCAGTAATACTATACTGGAGACAGTGAGCCAACCCTCCGTATGGCCCCCTGTATGTAATGTTAATGAACGGCCTGGCAGTAATACTATACTGGAGACAGTGAGCCAACCCTCCGTATGGCCCCCTGTATGTAACGTTAATGAACGACAGTAATACTATACTGGAGACAGTGAGCCAACCCTCCGTATGGCCCCCTGTATATAATGTTAATGAACGGCCTGGCAGTAATACTATACTGGAGACAGTGAGCCAACCCTCTGTATGGACCCCTGTATATAATGTTAATGAACGGCCTGGCAGTAATACTATACTGGAGACAGTGAGCCAACCCTCCATATGGCCCCCTGTATGTAATGGTAATGAACGGCAGTAATACTATACTGGAGACAGTGAGCCAACCCTCCGTATGGCCCCCTGTATGTAATGTTAATGAACGGCAGTTATACTATACTGGAGACAGTTCATTACTTAAGTAGCCAATGCATGCACTTTTCTTTATTGTGAATGAATTATCTCCAGTCAGATGAAATCCTAATGCATGTTTAGAACACACATGGTACTGCATCAGGACAAGCTGCAAGGAGCAGGTGCATTAATACATTGAGAAAGTGAAGATTCATTACTGTATCGATGTCAGGGAATATATCCATCCAAATTACAAATGCAAATACCTGGGCGTCATCAAGTGCAGTACTCTGATAGATTGCACCAGGTAATTACTGTACCATAACACAAACATCTCCGCCCAGCTACTGCCGGTTACCATCAATTCAGACATCACAGTGTTTTATTTTTTATCCAGGCATGCCAACGTTGTAAACGTCGAATAGATTAATGTCAGGGAATCTCTCTCTCTCTGGTTTCTACTTGATCTAAAGCTACGGAGGTAAGAAGCAACCAGCGTCTTTGACAAATGGACATTAACGTCTCAGGAAGATCTTTAATAGCTTCACGTAATTGGCCTTTTAAGGCCGGGCACCAATTAATAATCAATGGTGTCAGGGGGACGCCCGGCATCTCTGCGTTTTAAACCAATACGTTAATGCATTATATTCATATTTATTTCTAAGTAAAGTCTTCATTGTAATTGGCATGTTATTAGAGCGAAGGCTTTTAGTCCGTATCATTGAATTAAAAAGGGAAATATAGATCTGTCTGGGAGAAACAAACAAGGCCAGTGTTTCTATGACACAAACAGTGAACACTCCGGTTAAGAGCCTCGTTACGTCTGCTCTCAGGACTATATGACTGTTTAGGCCCAGTGTGTACCTGCTATCAGGACTATATGACTGTGTAGGCCCAGTGTGTACCTGCTATCAGGACTATATGACTGTTTAGGCCCAGTGTGTACCTGCTATCAGGACTATATGACTGTTTAGGCCCAGTGTGTACCTGCTCAGGTAAGGACTATATGACTGTGTAGGCCCAGTGTGTACCTGCTCAGGTCAGGACTATGTGACTGTGTAGGCCCAGTGTGTACCTGGGACTATATGACTGTGTAGGCCCAGTGTGTACCTGCTCAGCTCAGGACTATATGACTGTGTAGGCCCAGTGTGTACCTGCTCAGGTCAGGACTATGTGACTGTGTAGGCCCAGTGTGTACCTGCTCAGGTCAGGACTATATGACTGTGTAGGCCCAGTGTGTACCTGCTCAGGTCAGGACTATGTGACTGTGTAGGCCCAGTGTGTACCTGCTCAGGTCAGGACTATATGACTGTTTAGGCCCAGTGTGTACCTGCTGAGGTCAGGACTATGTGACTGTGTAGGCCCAGTGTGTACCTGCTCAGCTCAGGACTATATGACTGTGTAGGCCCAGTGTGTACCTGCTCAGCTCAGGACTATATGACTGTGTAGGCCCAGTGTGTACCTGCTCAGCTCAGGACTATATGACTGTGTAGGCCCAGTGTGTACCTGCTCAGCTCAGGACTATGTGACTGTGTAGGCCCAGTGTGTACCTGCTCAGCTCAGGACTATATGACTGTGTAGGCCCAGTGTGTACCTGCTCAGCTCAGGACTATATGACTGTGTAGGCCCGGTGTGTACCTGGGACTATGTGACTGTGTAGGCCCAGTGTGTACCTGCTCAGCTCAGGACTATATGACTGTGTAGGCCCAGTGTGTACCTGGGACTATGTGACTGTGTAGGCCCAGTGTCTACCTGCTCAGGTCAGGACTATATGACTGTTTAGGCCCAGTGTGTACCTGCTCTCAGGACTATGTGACTGTGTAGGCCCAGTGTGTACCTGCTCAGCTCAGGACTACGTGACTGTGTAGGCCCAGTGTGTACCTGGGACTATATGACTGTGTAGGCCCAGTGTGTACCTGCTCAGGTCAGGACTATATGACTGTGTAGGCCCAGTGTGTACCTGCTCAGCTCAGGACTATGTGACTGTGTAGGCCCAGTGTGTACCTGCTCAGCTCAGGACTATGTGACTGTGTAGGCCCAGTGTGTACCTGCTCAGGTCAGGACTATGTGACTGTGTAGGCCCAGTGTGTAGGCCCAGTGTGTACCTGCTCAGGTCAGGACTATATGACTGTGTAGGCCCAGTGTGTACCTGGGACTATATGACTGTGTAGGCCCAGTGTGTACCTGGGACTATATGACTGTGTAGGCCCAGTGTGTACCTGGGACTATATGACTGTGTAGGCCCAGTGTGTACCTGGGACTATATGACTGTGTAGGCCCAGTGTGTACCTGGGACTATATGACTGTGTAGGCCCAGTGTGTACCTGGGACTATATGACTGTGTAGGCCCAGTGTGTACCTGGGACTATATGACTGTGTAGGCCCAGTGTGTACCTGGGACTATATGACTGTGTAGGCCCAGTGTGTACCTGCTCAGCTCAGGACTATATGACTGTGTAGGCCCAGTGTGTACCTGCTCAGCTCAGGACTATATGACTGTGTAGGCCCAGTGTGTACCTGCTCAGCTCAGGACTATATGACTGTGTAGGCCCAGTGTGTACCTGGGACTATGTGACTGTGTAGGCCCAGTGTGTACCTGGGACTATATGACTGTGTAGGCCCAGTGTGTACCTGGGACTATATGACTGTGTAGGCCCAGTGTGTACCTGGGACTATATGACTGTGTAGGCCCAGTGTGCACCTGGGACTATATGACTGTGTAGGCCCAGTGTGTACCTGCTCAGCTCAGGACTATGTGACTGTGTAGGCCCAGTGTGTACCTGCTCAGGTCAGGACTATATGACTGTGTAGGCCCAGTGTGTACCTGGGACTATATGACTGTGTAGGCCCAGTGTGTACCTGGGACTATATGACTGTGTAGGCCCAGTGTGTACCGCCTCAGAGCTGACACTCTAGAACCACCTCGTCAATCTGCTCTCGTCATCCACCTGCTTGGCTAATCTCACTGTCTGGCAGCGATGGGGAGGTTCCTGTAATGACTGGAACAATATACAGAAACTATCTAACATCAATATACAGAGGAACTCAGTCTCCTCAATAACCACAGGAAACAGTTCACCTCTCTCCTCTCTGCTGTACTCAAGTCAGTCAGGAGTAATCCTGAGCTCATTACTGATCTACCAGAGGAATTTACAGCATTAGTCATGATAATACACAGGTCTTGTGATAAAACAGAGAGAAGGTCTCCAAGCTAACTATAAAGATACAACACATGACCGAAAGTATTTGGACACCCGCTCGTCCAACATCTCATTCCAAAATCCTGGGCATTAATAAGGAGTTGGTCCCCCCTCTTTGCTACTATAACAGCCTCCACTCTTCTGGGAAGGCTTTCCACTAGATGTTGGAACATTGCTGCTATAACAGCCTCCACTCTTCTGGGAAGGCTTTCCACTAGATGTTGGAACATTGCTGCTATAACAGCCTCCACTCTTCTGGGAAGGCTTTCCACTAGATGTTGGAACATTTCTGCTATAACAGCCTCCACTCTTCTGGGAAGGCTTTCCACTAGATGTTGGAACATTTCTGCTATAACAGCCTCCACTCTTCTGGGAAGGCTTTCCACTAGATGTTGGAACATTGCTGCTATAACAGCCTCCACTCTTCTGGGAAGGCTTTCCACTAGATGTTGAAACATTTCTGCTATAACAGCCTCCACTCTTCTGGGAAGGCTTTCCACTAGATGTTGGAACATTGCTGCTATAACAGCCTCCACTCTTCTGGGAAGGCTTTCCACTAGATGTTGGAACATTGCTGCTATAACAGCCTCCACTCTTCTGGGAAGGTTTTCCACTAGATGTTGGAACATTGCTGCTATAACAGCCTCCACTCTTCTGGGAAGGCTTTCCACTAGATGTTGGAACATTGCTACGGGGACTTGAGTCCATTCAGCCACAAGAGCATTAGTGAGGTCGGGCACTGATGTTGGGCGCCTAGGCCTGGCTCGCAGTCGGAGTTCCAATTCATCCCAAAGGTGTTCGACGGGGTTGAGGTCGGAGCTCTGTGCAGGATGGTCAAGTTCTTCCACACTGATCTTGACAAGCCATTTCTGTATGGACCTCGCTTTGTGCACATTTTCATGCTGAAACAGGAAAGGACCTTCCCCAAACGGTTGCCTTAATGTTGGAAGCACAGAATCGTCTAGAATATCATCGTATGCTGTAGCGTTAAGATTTCCCTTCACTGGAACTGAGGGGCCCGAACCATGAAAAACAGCCCCAGATCATTATTCCTCCTCCACCAAACTGTACGGCTGGCAATATGCATTGGGGCAGGTGTCGTTCTCCTGGCATCCACCATTCTACTGGGGAAACAGTAAACAAGTCTCCAGACTGGGGAAAAAGTAGAATGAGTCTCCAGACTGGGGAAACAGTAGAATAAGTCTCCAGACTGGGGAAAAAGTAGAATGAGTCTCCGGACTGGGGAAACAGTAGAATGAGTCTCCAGACTGGGGAAACAGTAGAATGAGTCTCCAGACTGGGGAAACAGTAGAATGAGTCTCCAGACTGGGGAAACAGTAGAATGAGTCTCCAGACTGGGGAAACAGTAGAATGAGTCTCCAGAATGGGGAAACAGTAGAATGAGTCTCCAGACTGGTGAAACAGTAGAATGAGTCTCCAGACTGGGGAAACAGTAGACTGAGTCTCCAGACTGGGGAAACAGTAGAATGAGTCTCCAGACTGGGGAAACAGTAGAATGAGTCTCCGGACTGGGGAAACAGTAGAATGAGTGTCCAGACTGGGGAAACAGTAGAATGAGTCTCCAGACTGGGGAAACAGTAGAATGAGTCTCCAGACTGGGGAAACAGCTGAATGAGTTTCCAGACTGGGGAAACAGTAGAATGAGTCTCCAGAATGGGGAAACAGTAGAATGAGTCTCCAGACTGGGGAAACAGTAGAATGAGTCTCCGGACTGGGGAAACAGTAGAATGAGTCTCCAGACTGGGGAAACAGTAGAATGAGTTTCCAGACTGGGGAAACAGTAGAATGAGTCTCCAGACTGGGGAAACAGTAGAATGAGTCTCCAGACTGGGGAAACAGTAGAATGAGTCTCCGGACTGGGGAAACAGTAAACAAGTCTCCAGACTGGGGAAACAGTAGAATTAGTCTCCGGACTGGGGAAACAGTAGAATGAGTGTCCAGACTGGGGAAACAGTAGAATGAGTCTCCAGACTGGGGAAACAGTAGAATGAGTCTCCAGACTGGGGAAACAGTAGAATGAGTTTCCAGACTGGGGAAACAGTAGAATGAGTCTCCAGACTGGGGAAACAGTAGAATGAGTCTCCAGACTGGGGAAACAGTAGAATGAGTCTGCAGACTGGGGAAACAGTAGAATGAGTCTCCAGACTGGGGAAACAGTAGAATGAGTCTCCGGACTGGGGAAACAGTAGAATGAGTCTCCAGACTGGGGAAACAGTAGAATGAGTGTCCAGACTGGGGAAACATTAAACAAGTCTCCAGACTGGGGAAACAGTAGAATGAGTCTCCAGACTGGGGAAACAGTAGAATGAGTCTCCAGACTGGGGAAACAGTAGAATGAGTCTCCAGACGGGGGAAACAGTAGAATGAGTGTCCAGAATGGGGAAACAGTAGAATGAGTGTCCAGACTGGGGAAACAGTAGAATGAGTGTCCAGAATGGGGAAACAGTAGAATGAGTCTCCAGACTGGGGAAACAGTAGAATGAGTCTCCAGACTGGGGAAACAGTAGAATGAGTCTCCAGAATGGGGAAACAGCTGAATGAGTTTCCAGACTGGGGAAACAGTAGAATGAATCTCCAGACTGGGGAAACAGTAGAATGAGTCTCCAGACTGGGGAAACAGTAGAATGATTCTCCAGAATGGGGAAACAGTAGAATGAGTCTCCAGACAGTTGCTCCTGTAAAAAATGAACGTGAGATAGATATCAGAGAGGTCTAGCAGGCCGTGGTGATTTATACATTTTCAGAGAGGATGGTTTGAAAGAGAGGAGGAGGAGGATGAGGAGGAGGAGGAGGAGGAGGAGGAGGAGGAGGAGGAGAGGAGGGGCAGAGAAAGGAGGCCGGGAGATTTATCATTTCAGTTCAGATTTTCCAAGCGGCTTGGCTCTCCAGAAATAACAACACAGGTATTTAACCTGCTTCCTGTCAGCCCTGCACGGAAAACTGGTATCCTTCATCAGGGAGGAAGCGCACATTTCGCTAAATGACCAAACTATCTTGACTATTTTTCATTCTCATATGTAAGTTGGTAACCTTCCAAAGCGAGTGACTGATGAGCTCAGTTCATTTCAAGGTTAGACATTAAGACTTGCAGTAGAGAAACCAAAACTCCATCAAAACCGCAAGAGCCCCTTCACACTTCACTGTGCTCTGACAAAGAAATCGACATTTCACAGGTCAATCACTTGAAGAGGACCTCCCATCTAATGGATCTGTTACAATATGTTTAGAATGAAGAGGACCTCCCATCTAATGGATCTGTTACAATATGTTTAGAATGAAGAGGACCTCCCATCTAATGGACCTGTTACAATATGTTTAGAATGAAGAGGACCTCCCATCTAATGGATCTGTTACAATATGTTTAGAATGAAGAGGACCTCCCATCTAATGGATCTGTTACAATATGTTTAGAATGAAGAGGACCTCCCATCTAATGGATCTGTTACAATGAAGAGGACCTCCCATCTAATGGATCTGTTACAATGAAGAGGACCTCCCATCTAATGGACCTGTTACAATATGTTTAGAATGAAGAGGACCTCCCATTTAATGGACCTGTTACAATGAAGAGGACCTCCCATCTAATGGATCTGTTACAATATGTTTAGAATGAAGAGGACCTCCCATCTAATGGACCTGTTACAATATGTTTAGAATGAAGAGGACCTCCCATCTAATGGACCTGTTACAATATGTTTAGAATGAAGAGGACCTCCCATCTAATGGACCTGTTACAATGAAGAGGACCTCCCATCTAATGGACCTGTTACAATATGTTTAGAATGAAGAGGACCTCCCATCTAATGGATCTGTTACAATATGTTTAGAATGAAGAGGACCTCCCATCTAATGGACCTGTTACAATATGTATAGAATGAAGAGGACCTCCCATCTAATGGACCTGTTACAATATGTTTAGAATGAAGAGGACCTCCCATCTAATGGATCTGTTACAATATGTTTAGAATGAAGAGGACCTCCCATCTAATGGATCTGTTACAATATGTTTAGAATGAAGAGGACCTCCCATCTAATGGATCTGTTACAATGAAGAGGACCTCCCATCTAATGGATCTGTTACAATGAAGAGGACCTCCCATCTAATGGACCTGTTACAATATGTTTAGAATGAAGAGGACCTCCCATTTAATGGACCTGTTACAATGAAGAGGACCTCCCATCTAATGGACCTGTTACAATATGTTTAGAATGAAGAGGACCTCCCATCTAATGGATCTGTTACAATATGTTTAGAATGAAGAGGACCTCCCATCTAATGGATCTGTTACAATATGTTTAGAATGAAGAGGACCTCCCATCTAATGGATCTGTTACAATGAAGAGGACCTCCCATATAATGGATCTGTTACAATGAAGAGGACCTCCCATCTAATGGAACTGTTACAATGAAGAGGACCTCCCATCTAATGGATCTGTTACATCATGTTTAGAATGAAGAGGACCTCCCATCTAATGGATCTGTTACAATGAAGAGGACCTCCCATCTAATGGATCTGTTACAATGAAGAGGACCTCCCATCTAATGGATCTGTTACAATATGTTTAGAATGAAGAGGACCTCCCATCTAATGGATCTGTTACAATATGTTTAGAATGAAGAGGACCTCCCATCTAATGGATCTGTTACAATATGTTTAGAATGAAGAGGACCTCCCATCTAATGGATCTGTTACAATGAAGAGGACCTCCCATCTAATGGATCTGTTACAATATGTTTAGAATGAAGAGGACCTCCCATCTAATGGATCTGTTACAATATGTTTAGAATGAAGAGGACCTCCCGTCTAATGGATCTGTTACAATGAAAAGACCTGCCATCTAATGGATCTGTTACAATATGTTTAGAATGAAGAGGACCTCCCATCTAATGGACCTGTTACAATATGTTTAGAATGAAGAGGACCTCCCATCTAATGGATCTGTTACAATATGTTTAGAATGAAGAGGACCTCCCATCTAATGGACCACAGGGGCTCTGGTTAGTCCACTAGTTCTGACCAGGGCTCTGGATAGTCCACTAGTTCTGACCAGGGCTCTGGATAGTTCACTAGTTCTGACCAGGGCTCTGGATAGTCCACTAGTTCTGACCAGGGCTCTGGATAGTTCACTAGTTCTGACAGGGGCTCTGGATAGTCCACTATTTTTGACAGGGGCTCTGGATAGTCCACTAGTTCTGACTGGGGCTCTGGATAGTCCACTAGATCTGACCGGGGCTCTAGATAGTCCACTAGTTCTGACTGGGGCTCTGGATAGTCCACTAGTTCTGACTGGGGCTCTGGATAGTCCACTAGTTCTGACTGGGGCTCTAGATAGTCCACTAGTTCTGACTGGGGCTCTGGATAGTCCACTAGTTCTGACCAGGGCTATAGATAGTCCACTAGTTCTGACTGGGGCTCTGGATATTCCACTAGTTCTGACCGGGGCTCTGGATAGTCCACTAGTTCTGACCAGGGCTCTGGATAGTCCACTAGTTCTGACCAGGGCTCTGGATAGTCCACTAGTTCTGACCAGGGCTCTAGATAGTCCACTAGTTCTGACTGGGGCTCTGGATAGTCCACTAGTTCTGACCAGGGCTCTGGATAGTCCACTAGATCTGACTGGGGCTCTGGATAGTCCACTAGTTCTGACTGGGGCTCTGGATAGTCCACTAGATCTGACTGGGGCTCTGGATAGTCCACTAGTTCTGACTGGGGCTCTGGATAGTCCACTAGATCTGACTGGGGCTCTGGATAGTCCACTAGTTCTGACCAGGGCTCTGGATAGTCCACTAGTTCTGACCAGGGCTCTGGATAGTCCACTAGTTCTGACCAGGGCTCTGGATAGTCCACTAGTTCTGACCAGGGCTCTAGATAGTCCACTAGTTCTGACCAGGGCTCTGGATAGTTCACTAGTTCTGACTGGGGCTCTGGATAGTCCACTAGTTCTGAACAGGGCTCTGGATAGTCCACTAGTTCTGACCAGGGTTCTAGATAGTCCACTAGTTTTGACCGGGGCTCTAGATAGTCCACTAGTTCTGACTGGGGCTCTGGATAGTCCACTAGTTCTGACCAGGGCTCTGGATAGTCCACTAGTTCTGACTGCGGCTCTGGATAGTCCACTAGTTCTGACTGGGGCTCTGGATATTCCACTAGTTCTGACTGGGGCTCTGGATATTCCACTAGTTCTGACCAGGGCTCTGGATAGTCCACTAGTTCTGACTGGGGCTCTGGATAGTCCACTAGTTCTGACTGGGGCTCTGGATAGTCCACTAGTTCTGACTGGGGCTCTGGATAGTCCACTAGTTCTGACCAGGGCTCTGGATAGTCCACTAGTTCTGACTAGGGCTCTAGATAGTACACTAGTTCTGACCAGGGCTCTGTATAGTCCACTAGTTCTGACCAGGGCTCTGGATAGTTCACTAGTTCTGACCAGGGCTCTGGATAGTCCATTAGTTCTGACTGGGGCTCTGGATAGTCCACTAGTTCTGAACAGGGCTCTGGATAGTCCACAAGTTCTGACCAGGGTTCTAGATAGTCCACTAGATCTGACCGGGGCTCTAGATAGTCCACTAGTTCTGACTGGGGCTCTGGATAGTCCACTAGTTCTGACCAGGGCTCTGGATATTCCACTAGTTCTGACTGGGGCTCTGGATATTCCACTAGTTCTGACCAGGGCTCTGGATAGTCCACTAGTTCTGACCGGGGCTCTGGATAGTCCACTAGTTCTGACTGGGGCTCTGGATAGTCCACTAGTTCTGACTGGGGCTCTGGATAGTCCACTAGTTCTGACTGGGGCTCTGGATATTCCACTAGTTCTGACCGGGGCTCTGGATAGTCCACTAGTTCTGACCAGGGCTCTGGATAGTCCACTAGTTCTGACCTGGGCTCTAGATAGTCCACTAGTTCTGACCAGGGCTCTGGATAGTCCACTAGTTCTGACAGGGGCTCTGGATAGTCCACTAGTTCTGACTGGGGCTCTGGATAGTCCACTAGTTCTGACCAGGGCTCTGGATAGTACACTAGTTCTGACCAGGGCTCTAGATAGTCCACTAGTTCTGACTGGGGCTCTGGATAGTCCACTAGTTCTGACTGGGGCTCTGGATAGTCCACTAGTTCTGACCAGGGCTCTGGATAGTCCACTAGTTCTGACCAGGGCTCTGGATAGTCCACTAGTTCTGACTGGGGCTCTGGATAGTCCACTAGTTCTGACCAGAGTTTCTGTTTAGAGATGATATGTCAGGGTGAGTTCCTGTTTAGAGATGATATGTCCAGTGTGAGTTTCTGTTTAGAGATATGTCAGGGTGTGTTCCTGTTTAGAGATGATTTGTCCAGTGTGAGTTCCTGTTTAGAGATGATATGTCTGGGGTGTGTTCCTGTTTAGAGATTATATGTCCAGTGTAAATTCCTGTTTAGAGATGATATGTCAGGGTGAGTTTCTGTTTAGAGATGATATGTCCAGTGTGAGTTTCTGTTTAGAGATGATATGTCAGGGTGAGTTCCTGTTTAGAGATGATATGTCAGGGTGAGTTCCAGTTTAAAGATATGCCAGGGTGAGTTCCAGTTTAAAGATATGTCCAGTGTGAGTTCCCGTTTAGAGATATGCCAAGGTGAGTTCCTGTTTAGAGATGATATGTCCAGGGTGAGTTCCTGTTTAGAGATGATATGTCCAGTGTGAGTTCCTGTTTAGAGATGATATGTCAGGGTGAGTTCCAGTTTAAAGATATGCCAGGGTGAGTTCCAGTTTAAAGATATGTCCAGTGTGAGTTCCCGTTTAGAGATATGCCAAGGTGAGTTCCTGTTTAGAGATGATATGTCCAGGGTGAGTTCCTGTTTAGAGATGATATGTCCAGTGTGAGTTCCTGTTTAGAGATGATATGTCTGGGGTGTGTTCCTGTTTAGAGATGATATGTCCAGTGTGAGTTCCTGTTTAGAGATGATATGTCTGGGGTGTGTTCCTGTTTAGAGATGATATGTCTGGGGTGTGTTCCTGTTTAGAGATGATATGTCAGGGTGAGTTCCTGTTTAGAGATGATATGTCAGGGTGAGTTCCTGTTTAGAGATGATATGTCTGGGGTGTGTTCCTGTTTAGAGATGAAATGTCAGGGTGAGTTCCTGTTTAGAGATGATATGTCAGGGTGAGTTCCTGTTTAGAGATGATATGTCAGGGTGAGTTCCTGTTTAGAGATGGCATGTAATGTTGTGTTCAAGCTAGGTAAAACAGACTATGGAGTGGCATCCAACTGGGTAATGAAATGATACACCATTTTGTCATTGTTTTATAACAACTTGTTAATTTACTCTACATATGTTTCCTTTACTACAGTTGATCAAACGGAGGTACTGTATGCTAGAGAGACACGCCAGACTTTCTGTTCTGTAGTAACAATAGACTGTCCTTATAATTAGTTTAAAGTTTCTTCCCCGAGCAGGAAGAGACAGACTTGTTGCCAGTGGAAAATAGAAAATGTCTGCAAATCTTTCATCAGTTTTAGAGGAGACGATCCATCCGGAAAGTGTTCCACTTCTCTCCCTGAGAGTGGCTGTTGATGTAGGGCTCAGTAGGGACATGCATCTAGCAGGCCACACCCAGGAGAGCACATTTCAACCCTGTACATTACATTTCTTCTTTGCAGACTTTGAATAACTAAAGACATGACATGATAGAACAGGCTACTAAGATTTAAATTGAAACCCTAGGATGACCCATAACTGTAAGTACACTCAGTCTTTAACTCCTGACTTCCACAGTTCTGCCCCCCACTGAGAGAACAGTTAACTCATTAACTCCTGACGTCCACAGTTCTACCCCCCACTGAGAGAACAGTTAACTCTTTATCTCCTGACTTCCACAGTTCTACCCCCCACTGAGAGAACAGTTAACTCTTTATCTCCTGACTTCCACAGTTCTACCCCCACTGAGAGAACAGTTAACTCAGTCTTTATCTCCTGACTTCCACAGTTCTACCCCCCACTGAGAGAACAGTTAACTCTTTATCTCCTGACTTCCACAGTTCTACCCCCACTGAGAGAACAGTTAACTCTTTATCTCCTGACTTCCACAGTTCTACCCCCCACTGAGAGAACAGTTAACTCTTTAACTCCTGACTTCCACAGTTCTACCCCCACTGAGAGAACAGTTAACTCTTTATCTCCTGACTTCCACAGTTCTACCCCCCACTGAGAGAACAGTTAACTCTTTATCTCCTGACTTCCACAGTTCTACCCCCCACTGAGAGAACAGTTAACTCTTTATCTCCTGACTTCCACAGTTCTACCCCCCACTGAGAGAACAGTTAACTCTTTATCTCCTGACGTCCACAGTTCTACCCCCCACTGAGAGAACAGTTAACTCTTTATCTCCTGACCTCCACAGTTCTACCCCCCACGGAGAGAACAGTTAACTCTTTATCTCCTGACGTCCACAGTTCTACCCCCCACTGAGAGAACAGTTAACTCGTTATCTCCTGAACTCCACAGTTCTACCCCCACTGAGAGAACAGTTAACTCATTATCTCCTGACCTCCACAGTTCTACCCCCCACTGAGAGAACAGTTAACTCTTTATCTCCTGACTTCCACAGTTCTACCCCCCACTGAGAGAACAGTTAACTCTTTATCTCCTGACTTCCACAGTTCTACCCCCCACTGAGAGAACAGTTAACTCTTTATCTCCTGACTTCCACAGTTCTACCCCCCACTGAGAGAACAGTTAACTCTTTATCTCCTGACGTCCACAGTTCTACCCCCCACTGAGAGAACAGTTAACTCTTTATCTCCTGAACTCCACAGTTCTACCCCCACTGAGAGAACAGTTAACTCATTATCTCCTGACCTCCACAGTTCTACCCCCCACTGAGAGAACAGTTAACTCTTTATCTCCTGAACTCCACAGTTCTACCCCCACTGAGAGAACAGTTAACTCTTTATCTCCTGAACTCCACAGTTCTACCCCCCACTGAGAGAACAGTTAACTCTTTATCTCCTGAACTCCACAGTTCTACCCCCCACTGAGAGAACAGTTAACTCATTATCTCCTGACCTCCACAGTTCTACCCCCCACTGAGAGAACAGTTAACTCTTTATCTCCTGACTTCCACAGTTCTACCCCCCACTGAGAGAACAGTTAACTCTTTATCTCCTGACTTCCACAGTTCTACCCCCCACTGAGAGAACAGTTAACTCATTATCTCCTGACTTCCACAGTTCTACCCCCCACTGAGAGAACAGTTAACTCAGTCTTTGTCTCCTGACTTCCACAGTTCTACCCCCACTGAGAGAACAGTTAACTCTTTAACTCCTGACTTCCACAGTTCTACCCCCCACTGAGAGAACAGTTAACTCTTTATCTCCTGACTTCCACAGTTCTACCCCCCACTGAGAGAACAGTTAACTCTTTAACTCCTGACCTCCACAGTTCTACCCCCACTGAGAGAACATTTAACTCATTATCTCCTGACTTCCACAGTTCTACCCCCCACTGAGAGAACAGTTAACTCATTATCTCCTGACTTCCACAGTTCTACCCCCCACTGAGAGAACAGTTAACTCATTATCTCCTGACTTCCACAGTTCTACCCCCCGCTGAGAGAACAGGAGGAGACCTCGGCCTATATGTGCTTTTTAAAGTGCAGCGAATGCATTTGAACACCAGGTCAAATCATATTTAATAATGTTTTTTTATACACTTGCAGTATGTAGGTCACCAAATGCACTGTGTCTGATGTTTAAATATGCTGGCACTTCCATTCCTCTGTCTCAATGACAAAAAAAGCCTTTTAATGAAGAGCAAATGTCTGTATCGCTCCCTCACAAAGGAGTTGTGAATCAGCACAATGCTGAACACTGGAGTCTCTGTGGAGTTAACATTCTGCCTCCTATCGACTGGCCACCGACTGGCCAATGCCCTTCTCCCTGACACTGGACATCTACTCACAAGGAAAAAAAAATCAAAACTTCAGCAGTGTCCTGGGTAATTAGCAGACAGATCTTTCTGTTGGCAAAGACAAAGTTGGAGTGAACCTTCAGTGAGAGGGGGGACACAGTCACCATATGTTCAGGGTGACCCTCATTATTCTCAATGAGAGAGCAGTCATCCATGGAATGGTCTCGCTGATAACAGCCCGTAACACCTTCTCTGGAACGGAGCAGCTCTCCGGTGGGAGGGGTCGCATGGGGTGGCGTCGCTGGGTCCTGGACTCGGGGGGGCCTCC